>NC_081575.1:77919263-77919842 GCF_022355385.1 Mustela nigripes | reverse complement strand
TAAGGTGGTATCTCAATGTGGTTTTAATTTGAATCTCCCTGATGGCTAGTGATGATGAACATTTTTTCATGTGTCTGATAGCCATTTGTATGTCTTCATTGGAGAAGTGTCTGCTCATATCTTGTGCCCATTTTTTGATATAACTATCTATTTTGTGTGTGTTGAGTTTGAGGAGTTCTTTATAGATCCTAGATATCAGCCTTTTGTCTGTACTGTCATTTGCAAATATCTTCTCCCATTCCTTGGGTTGCCTCTTTGTTTTCCTGACTGTTTCCTTTGCTGTGCAGAAGCTTTTGATCTTGATGAAATTAGCAAGACAGGAAACAACATGTGTTGGAGAGGATGTGGAGAAAGGGGAACCCTCTTACACTGTTGGTGGGAATGCAAGTTCGTGCAGCCACTTTGGAGAACAGTGTGGAGATTCCTCAAGAAATTAAAAATAGAGCTTCCCTATGACCCTGCAATTGAACTACTGGGTATTTACCCCAAAGATACAGATGTAGTGAAAAGAAGGGCCATCTGTACCCCAATGTTTATAGCAGCAATGGCCATGGTCGCCAAACTGTGGAAAGAACCAAT
>NC_081575.1:77883850-77919163 GCF_022355385.1 Mustela nigripes | reverse complement strand
TCCTCAAGAAATTAAAAATAGAGCTTCCCTATGACCCTGCAATTGAACTACTGGGTATTTACCCCAAAGATACAGATGTAGTGAAAAGAAGGGCCATCTGTACCCCAATGTTTATAGCAGCAATGGCCATGGTCGCCAAACTGTGGAAAGAACCAAGATGCCCTTCAATGGACGAATGGATAAGGAATATGTGATCCATATACACTATGGAGTATCATGCCTCTATCAGAAAGGATGAATACCAAACTTTTGTAGCAACATGGATGGGACTGGAAGAGATAATGCTGAGTGAAATAAGTCAAGCAGAGAGTCAATTAACATATGGTTTCACTTATTTGTGGAGCATAACAAATAACATGGAGGACATGGGGAGATGAAGAGGAGAAGGGGGGAGCTGAGGGAAATTGGAAGAGGAGGTGAACCATGAGAGACTATGGACTCTGAAAAACAACCTGAGAGTTTTGAAGGGGCGGGGGGTGGGAGGTTGGGGGAACCAGGTGGTGGGTATTGGGGAGGGCACGGATTGCACGGAGCACTGGGCGTGGTGCAAAAACAATGAATACTGTTACGCTGAAAAAAAAATAAAAACTTAAAAAAAAAAGAAGATAGAAAGTATGGAGACATGTTTGGGGAGAGAATCAGAGAGTGGTCACTGGGATGGGAAGGAAGCAGCAGCCACAGAAAAGGGATACACAGGGGACTGGATGGGAACAAATCCCCATAGCAATTGGCTTGGAAAACAAGAGGGGCCAAATTTTATGACTTTCAGCAACCAGCAAGGCATAAGCTTAGAGTTTTAAAGGTTACTGGGCTTGGCTGGGATACACCCCAGAGGGCAATGTGCTACACGTGCAGAGTAGGCAGGCAAATAACCTGTGAGTATACAGTGTGGCAACAGTGATCTGAAGAGCATCTGGAGAACACGGTAGGGAGGTTATTTGTTCATTTCAGACCACATCCCAGAGAGGCATCATTCATGGAGAGAAACCTCCAGGAAGAAAAGAAGGAGGTGGTGCCATTTCCTTTCCCTGAACCACAGAGCCATGACAGGAACCAGCACAATGATGACAACCCCAAGCTTACATGCTTGTACCAAGCCATGCCTCTCCCACATTCTAGTGGAA
Source organism: Mustela nigripes (assembly GCF_022355385.1). Classification (NCBI taxonomy): domain Eukaryota; kingdom Metazoa; phylum Chordata; class Mammalia; order Carnivora; family Mustelidae; genus Mustela; species Mustela nigripes. The sequence goes on along the minus strand of NC_081575.1, from coordinate 77,918,039 downwards.
CTCCCATTCCCAGTCTCCATTGCCACAATCCCACCTTGGTGACTCCCTCCCCCAGAAGATGGACCCAAAACCCTGTTCACACAATGCTTCCTCACTTAGGAGTTTTGCAGAGCACAGGTTATAGTGTTGGTGTAGGTCTCACTTCACAAACAGATCAGAGCACACCTAGCTAAAACATGCCACATTCAGGCAAGGGATCAAATACTGCCCACAACACACAAATAGAGCCTTGGCAAACAAATGGCCTGAAGGATAAAGTGACTAGGACAAAAGAAGAACATACACAGCACACATTGGAGACACTCCTGTAAGTTCAAGGCCCTAGGGAACAAGGGACACTACTGGGCAAGGCATTACAGGATTTTTTCATCATAAGGCCATTACCCTCAAGAATAGAAGATGTGGTTGACTTTCCTAAAGTGTAGAAACAGGCACAGTAATGTAGGTAAAATGAGAAGAGAGAGAAATTTATCCGGAATGAAAGAACAGGACAAGGCCACAGCCAGAAATCTAAGCAAAACAGAAATACTTAACGTGCTTGATAGAGAATTTAAAGTAATGATCACAAAAATACTCACTGTACTTGAAAAAAGAGTGGAGGACATCAGTGAGACCCTTAACATAGAGATAAGGAATAACATAGCTGAAATAAAGGGCTCAATAAATAAAATGAGAAGCATATTTGATGGAATGAAGAGAAGGATGGAAGAAGTAGAGGAGCAAATTAGTGATCTAGAAGCCAGAACAATGGAAAGTCATCAAGTTGAACAAGAGAGAAAAAAGAATTTTGAGAAATGAAAATACACATAGGGAACACAGTGACTCCACCAAATGTAGTAACATTCATATTATAGGAGTCCTAGAATAAGAGAGAGAAAACAGGGTAGAAAAGTTATTGGAAGAAATAATAGCTGAAAACTTCCCTAATCTGGAGAAGGTAACAGATATCCAGATCCAGGAGGCATGAGAACCCCCAATAAAATCAACAAAAGGAGATCCATACCAAGATATATTGTAATTAAACTGGCAAAAAAAAATAGTGATAAAGAAAAAAATTTAAGGGGCATCTGGGGGGCTCAAGTCGGTTAAGCATCTGCCTTCAGAGCTCAAGCCATGATCCCAGGGTCCTGGGACTAAACCCCACATCAGATGCCTGCTTCCCTATCTCCCTCTGCAGCCCCCTGCTTCTGCTCTCTTTCCCTCCCTCTTTCTATCAAATGAATAAATAAAATCTTTTTAAAAAAATTTTAAAAGCAGCAGGCAAAAGAAGATAGAAACATAAAAGAGAAACATAAAAGGATAGCAGATTTTTCAGCAGAAGCTTTGCAAGCCAGAGGGGAGTGGCATGATAAGTTCAAAGTACTGAATGAGGATAATCTGCAGCCAAGAATACTCTATACAGGGGCGCCTGGGTGGCTCAGTGGGTTAAGCCGCTGCCTTCGGCTCAGGTCATGATCTCAGGGTCCTGGGATCGAGTCCCGAATCGGGCTCTCTGCTCAGCAGGGAGCCTGCTTCCTCCGCTTTCTCTCTGCCTGCCTCTCTGCCTACTTGTGATCTCTCTCTGTCAAATAAATAAATTAAAAATCTTAAAAAAAAAAGAATACTCTATACAGCAAGGCTACCATTCAGAATAGGAGAAATAAAAACTAAAGGAGTTCATGATGACTAAACCAGCTATGTAAAAAATATTAAAGGGGACTCTGAGTAGAGGAAAGACCAAAAGTGAAAGTAGAAAGCTAGGAAACTAAAGAAGTAAAAATTAATATTTCTGTAAAAATTCAGTCAAGACATTAAAAAATAAATGGAAAACATGTAAAATACATAAATTTGTGAAATATGACAAAATATTACTAAAATGTGGAGAGAAGAGTAAAGAATGGGTCAAAACTTAAACGACCATCAAATTAATATAGACTAAGATCTGCAGAAGTCATCACACACAGACCTAACGGTAACCATATATCAAAAACCACTAATAAATACATAAAGAACAGAAAGAAAAAAACTAAATATATCAATAAGGAAAATCAAATGATGAAAGAGATAAAAACAATAAAGGGTCAGCAAAAATCTTCAGAAACAACCACAAAACAAAAAATAAAATGACAATACATTTTTAATAATTACTATGAAGGTAAATGGACTAAATGCTGCAATCGAAAGTCACAGGGAGACAGAATGGATAAAAAAAAAATAAGACCTACCTATATGCAGCCTACAAGAGACTCAATTTCGACCTAAAGACACCAAAAGATTGAAAATGAGGGAGTAGAGAAACCTCTATAATGAAAATGGCTATCAACAGAAAGATGGAGGAGCAATACTGATATCAGAGAAAACAGACTTTAAAACAAAGACTAACAAGAGAAAAAGGAGGTCAACATATAATCATGAAGGGGACAGCCAATCAGAAAATACAATAATTGTAAATATCTAGGCACCCAACATATGAGCAAAAAAAGACAAAGAGTTAATAACAAATATAAATAATCAATAATCATACAATAGTTGGGTACTTTAACACCCCACTTAAGATCAATGGTCTGATCAACTAAATAGAAACTGGGTCTCCTAGGAGGCTCAGGCAGTTAAGCATTTGCCTTTAGCTCAGGTCATGATTTCACAATACTAGCACAGAACCCTGAGGAGGGCTCCTTGCTCAGTAGGGAGTCTGCTTCTCCCTCTCACTCTGCCCCCCCCACTGCTCATGCATTTTCTCTCTCACTCTCAATCTCTCAAATAAATAAATAAAATCTTTTTTAAAAAATCAGCAAGGAACAATGGCTTTGAATGACACACTGGAACAGATGGATTTAATTAACACATACATTCAGAACATTCCACCCTAACACAGCAGAATACATATTCTTTTCAAGTGCACACTGAACAACCTACAGAATAGATGACATACTAGCTCTCAAAACAAGCCACAATAAATTCAAGAAGAATGAAGTCATACCATGCATCTTTTCTGACCACAATGCTATAAAACCAGAGGTCAACCACAAGAAAAAATCTTGAAAGACCAAAAATATATGCAGGTTAAACAACACGCAACTAGTCAATGAATGGCTCAACCAGGAAACAAAAGAAGCAATTTAAAAAGTACATGGAGGGCGCCTGGGTGGCTCAGTGGGTTAAGACGCTGCCTTCGGCTCAGGTCATGATCTCAGGATCCTGGGATCGAGTCCCGCATCGGGCTCTCTGCTCAGCGGGGAGCCTGCTTCCTCCTCTCTCTCTCTCTCTGCCTGCCTCTCTGCCTACTTGTGATCTCTGTCAAATAAATTTTTTAAAAAATCTTTAAAAAAAAAAGTACATGGAAACAAATGAAAATGAGAATACAGTGGTCCAAAACCTCGGAGTTGCAACAAAAGCTGTTTTTTTTAAAATATTTTATTTTTTCATTTGAGAGAGAGAGAGAGCATGAGAAAGAGAGAGCACAAGCAGAAGGGGGGGGAGGTACAGAGGCAGAGGGAGACGCAGACATGCCGCTGAGCAGGGAGCCCGATGCAGGACTTGATCCCAGGACCTTGGGATCATGACCTGAGCTGAAGGCAGATGCTTAACTGACTGAGCCACCCAGGTGCCCAGCAAAAGCTGTTCTAACACAGAAGTTTATAACAATAATATAGGCGTACCTCAAAAAGCAAGAAAACTCTCAAATAAACAACCTGACCTTGCATCTAAAGGAGCTAGGAAAAAACCAACAAAACCTTAAGCCAGCAGAAGGAAAGAATAAAGATTAGAGCAGAAATAAACAATATAGAAACTAAAAAAAACAAAAACAAAACACAAATAGAACAGACCCAGTGAAAGGAAGGGCTGGCTTTATGAAAAAAATTAATACAATTGATAAACCTCTAGCCAGACTTAGCAAAACGAAGAGAAAGAACCCAAATAAATAAAACCACAAATGAGAGAGGAGAAATAATCAACACCACAGAAATATGAACAACTATAGGAGAATATTATGAAAAACTATGTGCAACAAGCTGGACAACCTAGAAGGAATGAATCAATTCACAGAATCATATCAACTCCCAAAACTGAAACTGGAACAAATAGAAAATTTGGACAGACCAATAACCAGCAAAGAAATTGAGTCAGTAATCAAAAACTCCCAACAAATAAGAGTCCAGTTGGTTTCACAGGTGAATTCTATCAAACATTTAAGGAAGTGTTAATATCTATTCTTCTTAAGATGTTCCAAAAAATAGAAAAGGAAAAAAAATTTCCAAGTCCATTCTATGAGACTAGCATTACCCTGATACCAAAACCAGATAAAGATACCACTAAAAAAAGAGAACCACAGGCCAATATCCTTTAACCTTGATGAATATAGACACAAAAATCCTCAACAAAACACTAGGAAATAGAATCTAACAGTACATTTTAAAAAATCATTCACCACAATCAAGTGGGATTTACTCCTAGATTTTAAGGGTGGTTTAATATTTGTAAATCTATCAACACATTACATCACATCAATAAGAGAAAGAATAAGAACCATTTGATCATTTCAATAGATGCCAAAAAAGCATCTGACATAGTATAACATCCATTTATAATGAAAACCTTCAATGAAATAGGTATAGAGGAAACATATCTCAACATAATAAAGACCATCTATGTAAAACACAGAGGTAACATCATACTTAATGAGGAAGAACTGAGAGTGTTCCACTAAGGTCCGCAACAAGTCAAGGATGTCTACTCTTCCACTTTTATTCAAGATAGTACTAGAAGTCAAGCCACAGAAATCAAACAATAACAAAAAAATAAAAGGCATCCAAATTGGTAGGAAGAAGTAAAACTTTCACTATTTGCAGATGATGTGATACTGTATATAGAAAACCCAAATGACTCTATCACAAAACTGCCAGAACTGATAAAGAAATCAGTAAAGTTGCAGGATACAAAATCAATATACAGATATGTGTTGCATTTCTTTCTTCTTTAAAGATTTATTTATTTTAGAGAGAAAGAGAGAGCCAGCGCATGAGCGGGGGAGGGACAGAGGCAGAGAGAGAGAGGATCTTAAGCATGCTCAACGTGGGGCTCGATCCCTGGTCCCTGAGATCATGACCTGAGCGGAAATCAAGAGTTACACTTAACTGAATGAGCCACCCACGCATCTCAGATACCTGTTCCATTTCTATACACCAATAATGTAGCAGTAGAAAGAGAAATTAGGAAACCAATCTCATTTACAATTGTACCAAAAATAGTAAGATACATAGGAATAAACCTAACCAAAGAGGTAAAAGATCTGTACTCTAAAAACTATAAAACAGTGATGAAAGAAATTAAAGATGACACAAAGAAATGGGAGAAGCAGGCTCCCTGCGGAGCAAGGAGCCCGATGTGGGACTCGATCCCAGGACGCTGGGATCATGACCTGAGCCGAAGGCAGCTGCTTAACCAACTGAGCCACCCAGGCGTCCCATTTTTTTTTTTTATTTTATTTATTTATTTGTAAGAGAGAGAGAGTGAGAGCGAGCACAGGCAGACAGAGTGGAAGGCAGAGTCAGAGGGAGAAGCAAGCTCCCTGCGGAGCAAGGAGCCCGATAAAGATGACACAAAGAAATGGAAAGACATTCCACACTGATAGATTAGAACAAATACTGTCAAATGTCTATACTATAAAAAGCAATCTATAGATTAAATGCAATCTGTCAAAATACAAATACTTTTTTTTCAAAGAACCAGAACAAATGGTCCTAAAATTAGTATGAAATCACAAAAGACCCTCAATAGGCAAAGCAATCTTGAAAAAGAAAAGCAAAGCTGGTGGCATCACAACTCTGGACTTCACATTATATTAGAAAGCTGTAGTGACCAAAACAGTACTGGCACAAAAACAGACATATAGTTCAGTAGAACAGAACAGAATTTCAGAAATAAACTCACAACTATATGGTCAATTAATCTCTGACAAAGCAGGAAAGAACATCCAGTAGGAAAAAAAAAATTATCTTCAACAAATGTTGGCAAAACTGGACAACAACATGCAAAACAATGAAACTGGACCATTTTCTTACACCAAACACAAGAATAAATTAAAAATGGATGAAAGACCTAAATGGGAGACCTGAAATCATAAAAAGCCTAGAAGGCAATAACTTCTCTGACCTCGGCCCTAGCAACTTATTTTTAGATATGTCTCCTGAGACAAGGGAAACAAAAGCAAAAATAAACTACTAGAACTACACCCAAATAAAAAGTTTCTCTATAGTGAAGGAAATAATCAAAAAAACTGAAAGACAACTTACTGAATGGGATCAGACATTTGCAAATGACACATTTGATAAAGGGTTAGTACCCAAATATAAAGAACTTGTAAAACTCAACACTCAAAAAACAAACAACCCAATTAGGGTAGAAGAAATGAACAGCCATTTCTCCAAAGACATCCAGATGGCCAGCAGACACATAAAAAGATATTCAACATCACTTATAATCAGAGAAATGTAATCAAATCTACACTAAGCTACAACTTCATGCTTGTTGGAATGGCTAAAATCTACAACACAAGAATCAACACATGTTGGCAAGGATGCAGAGAAAGGGAACCCTCTTGCAATGTTGGTGGGACTTCAGACAGGTACAGTGATTACAGAGAATAGTACAGAAGTTCCTCAAAAAGTTTAAAAAAATAGAACTAGCCTCTGATCCAGCAATTGCACTACTGGGGATTTATCCAAGGAATGCAAAAACACGAATTCAGAAAGATACATCCACCCCTATGTTTATAGCAGCACTATTTACAATAGTCAAATTATGGAAGCAGCCCAAGTGTCTATCAATTAATGAACAGGTAAAGAAGATGTGGTGTATATACACACAATGGGATATTATTCAGCCATAAAAAAGAATGGAAATTATATGGATAGAGGTGGAGAGTATAATGCTAAGTGAAGACAGAGAAAGACAAATACTATATAGTTTCCCTTATATTTGCAATTTAAGAAACAAAATCAATAAGCAAAGGGACAAAAATACAGAGGAGAGGCAGACAAATGAAGAAATGGACTCATCATTATAGAGACTAAAGTGTCACAAAAGGGAGGTGGGGAAGAATGGGTTAAAAGTGGAATGGGGGTGGGGCGCCTGGGTGGCTCAGTGGGTTAAAGCCTCTGCCTTCCGCTCAGGTCATGGTCCTGGGGTCCTGGGATCGAGCCCCGCATCAGGCTCTCTGCTCCGCAGGGAGCCTGCTTCCTCCCCTCTCTCTCTGCCTGCCTCTCTGCCTGCTTGTGATCTCTGTCAAATAAATAAATAAAATCTTTAAAAAAAAAAATGGAATGGGGGTTAAGGTGTGCACTTCTCATACCAAGCACTGGGAATTATTTGGAATTGTTGAATCACTATATCATACACCTAAAACTAATAAAACACTGAATGTTAAAAAAAAAAAAATAAAACACTATACTTAAAGGAAAAAGGGAAATGTGTTATATTCATGTTTACACACACAGTGAGGAATAGTATTCAGCCATAAAAAAGAATGGAGTCCTGCTATTTTCCATAGCATGAACAGACCCTTTGTTATTTTCCTCTTTATATTTCATGTTAAGGGAAATAAGTCAGAAACAGAAAGAAAAATATAATATGTAGAATTAAAAAAACAGACTCCTATATACAGAGAACAGATTAATGATTAATTAATTGTTGCCACAGGTTGCCAGAGGTAGGAAATGTGTTGAACAAAATGAGTGAAGGCAGTCAAAGATATAAACTTCTTGTTATAAAATAAGTATTTCTTGAGATGTCATGTACATCATGGTGACTACAGTTAATAATACTATATTGTATATTTCAAAGTTGCTAAGAGATTAGATCTTAAAAGTTCATAAGAAAAAAATTCTGTAACTATGTATGGTGATAGATGTTTACTACACTTACTGTGGTGATCATTTTACAATATAGTCAAATATCAAATTATTATGTTGTGTATTTTAAACTAATATAAATTTTTATGTCAGTTATACTTCAATAAAATAAATAACAAAATAAAATAAACTATAATTCTGGTAAAAAAAATTAAAAAATGAAATATATTAAAATGGTTCAATGTGATTAATTTTAACTAGTTATATCTTGTAGGTTCATATCAGTATGATTATGAAATGGCAGCTATCTTTCAGTTTATCTGTGTCAGGACATTTTTCCTTAAGTTTGAAGATATTTCAATAAATACAAAATTTCCAATAAACACATTTAAAAATTAAATGAAAAGATCTGTTAGCACCAAACACATATCTTTTAAATTAATTTTTAGGTAAATTCCTTTCTCCTGGAAACTACCCCTGAAATATTTATATAAAGATATTAAAGAAGATATAAAAATAACTTCTAAAATATTTCCTATGTTCCTGTTAAAAAAATTATATAAATACATGTGGTAGAAGGGGGCCCCTGGGTGGCTCAGTCAGTTAAGTGTCTGACTCTTGGTTTCAGCTCAGGTCATGATTTCAGGGTCCTGGGTTCAAGCCCCACGTAGGGCTCCACACTCAGTGGGGAGACTGCTTGAAGGTTCTTTCTCCCTCTCCCTCTGCCCCTCCCCCCATTCACTTTTTCCCCTCTTTCTCAAATAAATAAATCTTTAAAAAAAACAAGTGGTGGAAGGAGATACATTAATACTGCTCTTAGTTTTTTAATATACAAAAAAAATAGTAACAACACCTTCAAAGGATAAAAGAGACATAATTCTAGTCAATGGGGCTATTTCATTTGCATTTCAAAGTAATCTTAAAACACCAGTTGAGGGTCTGGGACAAGATGGCAGAAATTCAACTGGCTCTGTTATTCTCACCTCTTAAGTCCAACTAAATAGTGTGGAAATTAAATAGAGTAGACAATCACAGCTAGATACTGAAGGATGAAAATATGAAAGTGGATTGGCTAGGGACTCCCAGGACTCAAAGACAAACAAAGCAGTTTGGCATCTCCCAATTACCCACCCAGGGACAAGATAGTCCAGGCTCAGTGTCCTCTGACTCTCAGCTCAAAGCCAAAGGCAACAAGACCAGTGGTCTCCTGACCCCCAACCCAGCAGAAGATAGTTCAGGTGGCCCTTCCCTCCCCTAGTAAGATTAGAGGGAGCTCCACCAGTAGCATGTGGCCTGGAGTTCTGGCCTGGGGCAGCAGCAAAGGGGCCCAGTGGTGTCAGGTGAACCAAGCAAGGTGAGCTAGTACTACTAGTACTAATACTACAAGGACTCTGAAAACTAAATTGTCATTAGAAGCACAGCCCACAAAAGTAGATCAGAACCTATGCATCTAAATAGGGTAACTGTCCACTAAAATACAGTATTTAAATATGATCCAGAGTCTCCCAAAATAATATCCCAAATATCCAGAAGACAAATGAAAATTCCTTATCATACCAAAAGCCAGGAAAATAACAATTTGAATACAAAAAAACAATCAAGAGATGCCAACACCAGGATGAATCAGATACTGGATTTATCTGACAAGGATTTTATTTTGTTAAAGATTTTATTTATTTATTTATCAGAGAGCGAGAGAGAATGAACAAGCAGGGGAGCGGCAGATAGAGGGAAAAGCCGGCTCCCCACTGAGCAAGGAGCCCCAGTGCTGGACTCAATCCCAGGACCCTGGGATCATGACCTGAGCCAAAGGCAGATGCTTAACTGACTTGCCACCCAGGCATCCCTATTGGTAAGGATTTTATTTCTTATTTATTTTTTTAAAAGATTTTATTTATTTATTTGACAGAGAGAGAGATCACAAGTAGGCAGAGAGGCAGGCAGAGAGAGAGGGGAGGAAGCAGGCTCCCTGTGGAGCAGAGAGCTCAATGCGGGACTCAATCCCAGGACCCTGGGACCATGACCTGAGCTGAAGGCAGGGGCTTTAACCCACTGAGCCACCCAGGCACCCCTTGATAAGGATTTTAAAGCAGCCTTCATTAAAATACTTCAATGAGCAATTACAAATATTCTTGAAGCAAATGTGAAAACAGAAAATCTCATAGAAAAATAGAGATATTAAGAGAGAATTAAGGAAAATTACAAAAATAAAGCACAATCACAGGAAGTGACATCACCAAGATGGCAACATAGGTTGTTTCTGCCTTTGCTCACAAGAACAACTAATAACTATTTGAGAACAAGACACCACTGAAAGATTCCTAGAACATTCCTAGAACTGACAGAAGCCACCCCCTTTGCACCGTAGAGACCAAGTCAGACTGGATTAGAAGGGTAAGAGAAGGGGCACCTGGGTGGCCTAGTCAGTTGCATCTGACTACTAATTTCAGCCCAGATCATGAGATCTAGGCCTGAGTCGAGCTCCATGCTGGGCATGGAGCCTGCTGAAGATTTTCTCTCCCTCTCCCTTTGCCCCTTCCACCTGCTCATGCTCATTCTTTCTCTTTCTCCTTCCCCCCTCTAAAAAAAAAAAAGAGGCGTAAGAGAAGTGGCTATACATTGGCCACACTGCTCCTACCCCAGGCCAGCATAGTACCTGAGCCTCTAATACCTCCAGTTGGAAAAGAGAACCTGGCAGAGGGACAACTAGCCCTCACTCAGCATTGTGGGTAGCTTTGTGGGAGCCCCTATTTTGATCTCACACTACAGGCATCGCAGGAGAATCTGCAGGGCTCAACCACTGGGAATATGAGTATGACAGGGAAGGAGGGGAGGGTTTGCAACAGGACAACAGATGGTTCCGTAGCACACAAATTCATACCTGTAGTGTCCAAGTAGTAATCCCAATGAGTGGTTTTGCTCATCTGCAGAATCAAGTTGGGAGTGTACACTCACTAGTAAGATATCATTGTTGTTTTATGTGCATTACCCTAATGACTAGTGACATTGAACATCTTTTTACATACCTGTTGACCTTTTGTATATCTTGTTCGGAGAAATGTCTATTTGGGTCCTTTGCCCATTTGTTAATTGGGGTATTTGTCTTCTTGTTATTGAGTTATAGGAGCTCATTATATATTTTGGTTATTATCCTGTTATCAGATACATAGTTTGCAAATATTTTCCCATTCCATTGGTCTTCTTTTCACTTTGCTAATGGTTTCTTTTGTTGTGCAGAGGGCTTGTAGTTTGGTGTAGTCCTACTTGTTAATTTTCTATTCTGTTGCCTGTGTTTTAGGTGTCATAACCAAGAAATCGTTACCAAGACCCATGTCTAGGAGCTTTATTCCTGTGTTTTCTTCTAGGAGTTTCACGGTTTCAGGTCTTACATTTAAGTCTTAATCCATTTCAAGTTAACTTTTGTGAGTGGTGTAAGATATGGATCCAATTTCATTCTTCTACATGTGAATATCCAATTACCCCAACACCATTTATTGAAAAGACTGTCTTTTTTTTTTTAAAGATTTTATTTATTTATTTGACAGAGAGAGATCACAAGTAGGCAGAGAGGCAGGCAGAGAGAGAGAGAGAAGAGGAAGCAGGCTCCCCGCTGAGCAGAGAGCCCGATGCGGGACTCGATCCCAGAACCCTGAGATCATGACCTGAGCCGAAGGCAGCGGCTTAACCCACTGAGCCACCCAGGTGCCCCGAAAAGACTGTCTTTTAAGTATTCTTGGCTCCCTTGTGAAATATTAGTTGACTTGTATATGCTTGGGTTTATATCTGGGCTCTTAATTGTCCTCCACTGGTCTATTTGTTGTTATGCCAGTATGATACTGTTTTGGTAACTATAACTTTATAGTATAGCTTGAAATCAGGAAGTATGATGTCTCCGGCTTTGTTTTTCTTTCTCAGGATTTCTTTGGTTACTTGGCTACTTTTGTGGTTCTATATACATTTTAGGAGTACTTCTAGCTCTGTGATAAATGGCACTGGAATCTTGATGGGGATTGCATTGAATCTATCGATGGCTTTCAGTAGTACTGACATTTTAACATTAATTCTTCTAAGCCACGAACACAGAATACCTACTCATTTATTTGTGTTTTCTTTGATTTCTTTCACCCATATTTTGTAGTTTTCAGAGTAGAAATCTTTCCCTTCTTTAGTTAAATTTATCCCTTAAGTATTTTTGTTGTTTGGGATACTACTGTAAATGGGATTGATACTTTTTATCTCTTTCCATCCCTCATTGCGCTAAGATTTTTAATCTTATGTTGAATAAGAGTGGCAAGAGTGGGTACCATTGTTCTGTTCTTGATATTCAAGAAAAAGCTTTCAACATTTCACCATTGAGTTAGAGGTTAGATATGGATTTACCATACATAGCCTTTATTATATTGAGGTATGTGCCTTCTGTGTCTAATTTCTTAAAAGTTTTCACCATGAATGTTTAATTATGTCAAATGTACTTTTTGCGTCTACTGAGATGACCATTTGATTCTTTTATTTCATTCTATTAATATGATCATGAGTCATTTCTTTCAATCAAATCATTAATTAATTTGCATATGTTGAACCATCCTTGTATCGCAGGGATAAATACTACTTGATTATAGTGTATGATCCTTTTAATTTGCTGTTGAATTCAGTTTGCTAGTATATTATTGAGGTTTTTGTGCATCTATATTTATCAGGGAATAGGCCTATCATTTTCTTTTCTAGTAATATCCTTTTCTGGTTTTGGTATCAGTATAACGCTGATCTGATAAAATGAGTTTGGGAAGGTTCCCTCCTCTTCACTTCTGTGAGTTTGTGAAGGATTGATGTTAATTATTCCTTAAGTATTTGGTAAAAATCACCTGTGAAGCCATCTGGTCCTGGGCTTTTACTTGTTGGGAACGTTTTGATCACTGATTCAATCTTCTTATAAGTAATTGGTCTATTCAGATTTTCTATTCTTCCTGATTCAGTCTTGGTAAATTGTATGTTTCTAAGCATCTATCCATTTCTAGGTTGTATAGTTCGTTGGCATTTAATTGTTCATCATAGCTTCTTTTGATCCTTTGAATATCTGTGTTATCAGCTGTAATTCCTCCCTTTTCATTTATAATTTTGTTGCTTTGGTCCTTAATCTTTTGTTTTAGCTTAGTCTAGCTAAGGGTCTGTCAATTTTGTTTATCTGTTCAAAGAACCAACTCTTAGTTTGGTTAATGTCCTGTTGTTTTTCTGTTCTCTATTTCACTTGTTTCTACTCTAATCATTATTTCTTCTGCTAACTTTGGGCTTAGTTTGTTCTTTTTCTAATTCTTTAATGCACAGAGTTAAGTTCCTTATTTGGGATCTCTCCTACTTCTTAATGTAGACATTTATTACTGTGAATGTCCCTTCTAGAAATATTTCTGCTGCATCCCAAAGTTCTGGTATGTTGTGTTTCCATTTTGTCTCAGGAATTTTTTACATTTTTAAAAATTTTGTTTATTTATTTGAGAGAGAAAGAGAGTATGAGGGTGAAAGAGCATGAGAGAGCACGTGTGTACACAAGCTGGGGAAAGGGGCAGAGGGAGAAGGAGAAGCAGACTTCTCAATGAGCAGGGAGTCTGACACAGGGCTTGATCCCAGGACCCTGAGATCATGACCTGAGCCAAAGGCAGACACTTAACCAGCTGAGCCACCCAGGTACCTCTGTCTCAAGAATGGGAACTGGCAAACTGAGCTCTAGAAATACTGCCTCACACCTATTACAACGGCCATTACCAAAAAGACAAGATAACAAATGCTGGCAAAGATGTGGAGAAAAGAGAATGACTGTGTAGTGAGTGGGACTATAAATTGGTGTAGCCACTCTGGAAAACAGTATGGAGGATCATCAAAAAATTAGAACTAGAAACCACATGATTCAGCAATTTGATTTCTAAGAATATATCCCCAGAAAACAAAAACACTAACTCAAAAAGATATCTGCACACCTGTTTTCATAGCAGCATTCTTTATAATAGCCAAGACATGGAACATGGAAACAACCTGTCTGTCCACTGATGGATGAAAGGATAAAGAAATTGTGGTGTGTGCACATGTACACACACACACACACACGACTATTATTTAGGCATAAGAAGGGGAAAACCTACCATTTGCAGATTCATTAATGGACTTTGAAGGCATTATGCTAAGTGAAGTAAGTCAGACAGAAAGACAAATACTGTACAATCTCTTAAGTGGAATCTAAGAAATACAGAAATAAAAAAAAAACACAAATTCACAGAAAAAGAGATCAGACTTGTGGTTACCAGAGGCAGAGGGTGGGGAGTGGGAAAACTGAAAGATGGTCAAAATGTACAAACTTCCAGTTATAAGATAAATAAGTACTAGGAATGTAATACATAACACGATGACTATAGTTAACACTGCTATATGAGATACACGAAAGTCGTTAAGAAAGGAAATCCTGTGAGTTCTCACCACAAGGAGAGATTTTTTACTTTTTTCTCTTTTTGTTATTATATCTAGATGAGAAAATGGATGTTAGTTGAATCTATTGTGGTTATCATTTCACAATGTATATGTAAATTAAACCATCAAGATGTATGTCTTAAACTTATACAGTGATGTATGTCCACTATTTCTCAATAAAACTGGAAAAAAGTATAATCATAGAGATAAACTCATCAAATGGGCACAATAGCAGAATGAATAGGAGAAAGAACCAATGAACTTGGAGAACAATAAAAATTATCCAATTTGAACAACACAGAGAAAAATATTAATTTCCAATGACCCGATAATAACACAATTATATACCTGGATATACCTATTTCTTTAGATTAGCAGGACTTTTATTCTAAATTACACTATTCCTTGTTTCCTTTTTTAACCCCTTCTTTTCTTAAGAATAGAGTATTATAATAATGAAAACAAGAAAACAGTCAATAATTTAACATCCTATATGATTATTAACATTAAAAAGTAAAAATAATACCTAGTATCTTATTGAACATACACACAAATACAAGAAAACAGATGCTTCTCTAATCAAGATTCACTAAGCACCCACTGAGTGCAAATACTTCAAAACACTCTCTTTGTTTTGATGGTATGAATTTGAAGATACTCACCTTCTAACTAAATCGGGTTTTAGAAGAGTTGCTTGTTCAATTCCAACTGCCTGGGATACAGGCTGTAAATAGTACAGAAATAAAACTTGTTATAACAACAAACTTCAAGCTAAAAATGCAATCTGCTATTATTTCAAAAAACATGGTTGTTACATTTCATATTTTGGTTACCATAACAAACTAGGTAGAATGTCTACATTACTGAATGTTAGCTGTTACTACCAAAGATAAAGAAAAATAAAATGTAGCAATATTCATATTCATCAATATTTTATATCTTTTGTTTGTGTTTTTTTCAATGGAAAACATTGACATTCATCTTCCAGTCTTGATTGTAAAAGCAGTACTAAAAGGGAGAGTTGCTGCCATTTCAACAAACAGATAAATGACTCATGCTTTAACTTGTGTGCTCTGGCTTTTTCTTGCTCTCTTTAGACTAAACTACTGACAACTATCCCTCTGACACATTAGTATCAGCAGTTGCAATACTGGACCTCTAAGAAGGGAAATGCCAACTATGCTGGAAAACAATTTTAAACATTTATCTAATCCATCCTACATATTGCCACTGGTGATAGCACAGTGTCCTTAAAATGCAAATCTATCAAAATTTTATCTCTTCCCTGCCCAGTTTAAACCCTCTATGATGGTTCCTCATCTCTAAGGTTAAGTTCCATTGGATGGCAAAGTCCTCAATGAACTGGTCCCTGCCTCATTCTCAAACTCCTCTACTTGAAGCCACACTGAAATGTAGCTCCTCTGAGTGAGCTGGGCTTTTCCACATAGTGTGACTCTACTTATATTCTTTCATCTTCCTGGACTATTTCAGCTCCTCCTCAATCCTGCCCATTCTATGGACAGAACTCCTATATACAATAAGCCTCTAATACAATAGGCTCCAGACAAACCAGGAAAATCACTTTGGGTACTCTTTAAAAAACAACAACATATACCTTAGCTCTTATCTTGTTTTCCAAACTATAAGGGATGAAGGTTTCCTGGAGAAATGACTTATTCCAACACTGGAGCAAAGAAAGCACAAGATGAAGCTGGATCATCTTGTTATGCCAAAAAGTAAAGAACTGCTCAAAGAAGGATGGGAACATATCAAAAATATAGAGGAGTCAGCTTGAAGGGGTTCCTACTGCCCCAATATGGGACATTGGGCATCAAGATAAATAATGATAGTAACAGAATATAACCCACCCAATAAAATAAGAATACATGAGTTCATACTGATACAAACAAATGAAGTTTTTACAGCACAAAGCCAACTAATAAATATAGAGAATGATGAAATCAGAAAATCATCAATGGGTGATAAAATCAGAGGGTAAAATTTATGTAATTTCAAAATATCTCTCCACAGATTACTTATTAATTACAAAAGCAAAAATAAGGTCACTTTATGGTAAAAAAAAAAAAAAACTATACACAGCAGCCTCCCTCTTAACCAAAGAATTAAATTTAACCTCAGCATTAGTGGGACAAACTGACATCAAATGCCTCCTAATATGATGTGCAAAGAACACCTCACCGCTTACATGGTATTCCTAACAAAAATGCATAATCTGAATTGGAGCAAAAGCAGACTTCAAACAGACTCAAATTGAAGGACATTCTTTTTTTTTTTTTAAGTAGGGTCCATGCTGGGCTTGACCTCAAAACCCTGAGATCAAGACCAGAGCTGAGATCAAGAGGCAGACACTTAACCAACTGAGCCACCCACGTATTCCAAACTGAATGATAGTCTATAAAATAATCAACCTTGGAGCACCTGGGTGGCTCAGTTGGTCAAGCATCTGCCTTTGGTTCAGGTCATGATCCCAGGGTCCTGAGATCAAGCTCTGCATCTGGCTCCCTGCTCAGCCGGGAGTCAGCTTCTCCCTCTGCCCCTCCCCCAGCTCGTTTTCTCATAAATAAATAAATCTTGAAAAAAAAAAACAAAATAACTGACCTCTATTCTTCAAAAAGGTTAAAGACAAAGAATGATTGATTAAAGGAAACTAAAGAGACAACACAACTAAAGGCAGTGCATGATCTTCAGTTAGATCCTGAATCAAAGAAGAAAAACTGCCATAAAGAACATCATTTGGGCAACTGATGAAATTTGAATGTGGACAACAGTTTAAATAATAGTATGATATTCATATTAAATTCCTTGAATTTGGTCATTGTACTGTGGTTTAAAAAGATCCTTATTCTTAAACTGAAATATTTAGGAATGAATGGGCATCATGCTGTCTACAACTAGCTCTCTCATGCTCCAGAGGGATATCAAGTGGGTATAAATGCGTAAATGGATAGATGAATGGATGGAGGATGGACGGAAAGAATGATTAACCAAGAAACTGATGCACCATCATCTGGGATTGCCTTTTATCATGTCCCTCTTTATCATGTATGTTTAATGTCTGACTCCAAGGACTCTGATTTATCTTTGTATTCTCAGTGCCTCTTAACACAATGTCTGGCACATTTTAGGCTTTTAATAAATGTTTTAAGATAGTAAGAAATAGGAAAGAAAACAGTGACATAAGAAGGACTGTGCCATGAAAATGCTCATGATCCAATATTACCATTCCTGGACATAAAGCCAGGAAATAATACAAAGGGAGAAAAAAGTACATAATATAAAGTTTGTTTCATAGTAAATACTGACTAAATGGTATATATCTGTGTTTTTAATTGTGGCATTACACAAAATAAAAACTGGCACGAATAGGGGATGAGTTAGGTAAATACAAATATGTATTGCACTACCATGTGGCCATTGAACACTGGAATTTTGAAGGCCAAGTAAAGGCAGGGGAAACTACTTACCAGTGAATGAAAAAAGTAGAAAACAAAAGTATACATACCACTTACGCATGTGTTAAAAGCCTAAAATACTATAACAAATATTATAATCACTGCTATGTTAAGGAAATAGCATTCTGGGTGATTTTCCCTATTTTCCTACTCTTTACAATGTTACTACATACATTTTCTAATTTAAAAAACTTTGAAAGGATATCAAATACTAAGTGTAGAGGAAAAGAGGGATTTTCATAAACCACTGGTGGGACTGTAAACTGGTTACACCTTTTCAAAGGGTAACTTGACAATCAGTGAATGCATCAAGTCTTAAAAATATCTATCAATGACATTTCTAGAAATTTACCCAAGGATATAATTAAGAGTGTATACAAAGGAAATAAGAGTATATAAAAAGATTTAGCTTTAAGAATGTTCCTCATAACATAGATTATAATCACAAAGTGCAAAAAAAATTAGACACTTGTTTCCCTTACTTGTTCCATTAAATAAATAATGCTATATCCATAGTAATTGGTATTATGTAGCCCATTAAAATTTGTTAAAACATATAAGATAACACTATAAATGAAAAAGGATTATAAAAGAATATGTATACTATGGTTACATTAAAATTACATATATATATAAGCATATAAAATGGTCTGGAAGAATACATAATAAGGTATTAATAAGCTTATCTGTAATCATCTTGCATTAGTAATTAAGAAAAAAATAAATCCAACTTTCTCAAATCTGGTAATCACAAGGCAGGTCCCCTTTATTTCAATACACAACATTATAGTCACTTTAAACAAAAGTATAAAGGGAGCAGTTCATTAAATCTGAAAGACATCTAAAAAAATAGCCTAGCATTTATTTATAAATAATAGTTTTGAAACTCCTCAAAATATTATGAGAGAACTTGATTAGAAGCTATCATATAAAAAAGATAAACCAACTATTAGCCATGATTCTAAGGACACAAAGTAGCATTAATTATAAGTTGTTATAAAATATCATTCCAGATTATTGTTACAGTAACTATGTCTTGTTTCTCCTTACTTAATCCATAGGATTTGCCTCCAGATTTATGTATCAGGACACCACATCACTGTTCTATCCTGCTGGGACTCAATATAATTCTTTTAAAATTTCTTTAATACAACCATTTGTTAGGCTGGATACATCTTATTGAATCTTGTATGTATGAAAAAAAGAAATCTCACTGCCAAAATACTTGCTTTCAGCGTTTAAACAGTGATTATGTTAAAAAGCTAATTATCTAACCTGCAATTAGAAGCTAATCTAATTTGTCCAGGAAAAAACTTCAGTATGGGCTAACTAGGTTGGAGGGGGAAAGGGAAGGCGAAAAAATGATTCCTTGTGCTTGTTTCTCAACTACCCCCACCTTAAAATCCAAATGAAAGACAGGCACCAATCCCCTTTCCTAATGAGACCTTGATAATCTGGATGTCTGAGCCCTTGATAACTTTCTAGCAAAGTTCAATAATACTGAAGTACCTCTGCACACATGCAGAATGAGGATAAGGCCAAAAATGAGAAGCAAAATTAGGCTTGGATTCCATGGGCCATACCATCCTCTCCTCTCCATTTGATACCTAAACCATTCTCTTATAGTTTCTAGACCTTTCTCACCCATGATGCTGTGAGCTATTCGAGGGAAGAGATTAGATCTGTAAGATTTATCACAATATTCCCAGTGCCTAACAAACACCTGAAATAGGAATAGATGCTCAATAATAGTTTTTCATTATTATAATATTCTCATGTTATTATTTTTATTTTTATTACAGCAATACACCAATCACTATTAAGCATTTATTAAGTGCTAAGCACTTCATATACATTATTTAACTAAATTCCACTCTTATGACAACTCTGAGCAGTAGGTATTGTTATCTTCATTTTACAAATGAGCAAGCCAAAGTTGTAAGCGATGGAAACGAAAACTGAGTCAGTAAATGGAAATCAATGAATAGACAAATGACTCCAAAGAGTATTGAGGACCAAAGACCATGTGTGCACACCACAGAGGCTTTCTGTTAGTTTTGTTGGTTCCTAACCCTCTTTCTCCTTTACTTACTTTATCATTACTTGCCCTCCTCCCACCAGTGATTCTCAGCCCTGGATGCAGTTTATAATCTCCAGGGAAGGAGAAGAGGGAAGAAAGAGAAAGGAAACAAAAAAACAAGAAGAGAAACCTTTAAACATTCCATAAACTGCCTCACTGTATTCTCAACACTACAAACCATGTCTTTCCTATGACGTGCTTTTTTTTAACAACTGCTATTCATTAAGCACTTATTACATGCCAGGCATTTCTTACATATACCTCATCTAATTCTTTTTTTTTTTAATTTTTATTTTTATTTTTATTTTTTTTAATTTTTTATTTTTGATAAACATATATTTTTATCCCCAGGGGTACAGGTCTGTGAATCACCAGGTTTACACACTTCACAGCACTCACCAAATCACATACCCTCCCCAATGTTCATAATCCCACCCCCTTCTCCCAAACCCCCTGCCCCCGGCAACCCTCAGTTTGTTTTGTGAGATTAAGAGTCACTTATGGTTTGTCTCCCTCCCAATCCCATCTTGTTTCATTTATTCTTCTTCTACCCACTTAAGCCTCCATGTTGTATCACCACTTCCTCATATCAGGGAGATCATATGATAGTTGTCTTTCTCTGCTTGACTTATTTCGCTAAGCATGATACGCTCTAGTTCCATCCACGTTGTTGCAAATGGCAGGATTTCATTTCTTTTGATGGCTGCATAGTATTCCATTGTGTATATATACCACATCTTCTTGATCCATTCATCTGTTGATACCTCATCTAATTCTAATGAGCCTACAAGACAGACATTTTCTCTGATACAATGAAAATTTTCTGAAAGTTGAATATCTGTTTAGTGGAAACCTATATATCCATCACTCACAGTCTACAGCACTTTATTATAATTGTTTATCACATGTATATCCATCAATCCATCTTATGTTTTACATTTCAAAGTAAGGTGCAAATCCAAGACAGGCATTTTAAAGTGTCATTTGGCAAATGAAAAGAGTCAGAGCTAAAATAAATTAAATAACTTTCCTCAAATCGTAGAGTAAATAATTCAAAGAGACATTGTTCAAACTCAGGTCTAATTAAAGATACAATCTGCTCAAGACTATACATATGATGTACAACAGATGAATGGATAAAGAACATGTAAGATACACACACACACACACACACACACACAGGAATACTATGCAGCCATCAAAACCCCCCAAAATCTTGCCATCTGCAATGATGTGGATGGAACTAGAGAGTATTTTGCTAAGCGAAATAAGTTGATCAGAGAAAGACAATTATCATATGATCTCTCTGATATGAGGAATTTGAGAGGCAGGATGGGAGTAGGGGAAGGGAGGGAAAAAAGGAAACAAGATGGGACTGGAAAGGGAGACAAACAATAAGAAACTCTTAATCTCAGGAAACAAACTGAGGATTGCTGGGGGTGCAGATAGGGTGGCAATGGACATTGGGGAGGGTATGTGCTATGGTGAGTGCTGTGAATTGTGTAAGACTGATGAATCACAGACCTGTAACCCTGAAAAAAATAATACATTATATGTTAATAAATTTTTTAAAAATTACATATATGATGCATATACCTGTTTAACAGTGAAATCATTGTTAATTTAATTTTAAAAAATTACCAATGTGTATATGTCCACTTCCATATTTTTATAAAGAACCCTTTGGGGCACCTGGGTGGCTCAGTGAGTTAAGCCTCTGCCTTCAGCTCAAGTCATGATCTTAGGGTCCTGGGATCAAGCCCCGCATCAGGCTCTCTGCTCAGCAGGGAGCCTGCTTTCCCCCCTCCCTCTGTCTACCTCTCTGCCTACTTGTGCTCTCTCTCAATCTGTGTCAAATAAATAAATAAAATCTTTTTTTTTTTAAAGAATCGTTCATCTATAAAGTCACGGCTTATCTAAGCCCAATTCCTGGCCAAGCCAAGATTTTGAATAATGAAATTTACCCTAAGAAATAACTGATCCATAGAACAGTTCCATGGATAAACTCACAAAAAGACACCCAAGCTATTAAACAGGCAAGGAAAAAAAGATGTAAACACATCGGCACACAAAATATTGACAGGCACGAGTGACAGAAACTAGGAGGAAGATTCATTAATTATAGGGCAGGTAGAACTGTATAAAAGAAATAAAACTACCTGGGCTTTACTCCAGGGCCTCCCTAGGGAGCACCCTATGAAAGGGACCTAACTGAAAGTCAACTTATACCTCATACTTCCCCCCTATTATCTGTCCCTGGTTGAGTTATCAAGGGTCTGTACTGATCATCAAATTGATCAGACACTGCTCTTCCTGCAGCCTTCCAAGCTTTTCTTTTCTTTTTTTTAATGTTCTTTATTTTTTTTGTTGTTCTTTATTTTTTAATTAATTTATTTATTTTCAGAAAAACAGTATTCATTATTTTTTCACCACATCCAGTGCTCCATGCAATCCGTGCCCTCTATAATACCCACCACCTGGTACCCCAACCTCCCATGCCCCCGACACTTCAAACCCCTCAGATTTTCTTTTTTTTTAAAGATTTTATTTATTTGTGTGTGTGAGACAGAGAGAGAGAGAGAGAGACTTAGCAAGCAGGGGGAGGGGAGGCAGAGGGAGAAGCAGGGAGCCTAATGTGGGACTTCAGCCACCACTTAACCGACTGAGCCACCCAGACGTCCCAGCCCTCCAGGCTTTCTACAGCTATTTGGAGAGCGCAAACAACCCTGATTTTTTTTGTTTGTTTGTTTTTTAATGGAAGGAATGAGAATTCATATTGGAAATAAAAAGGAGAGAACTAACTGAGCCATTTGGCATTCTGGGAGGTAGAGTCCCTGCAAGTAAAGTCAAATCAGCAAGCATGCAGAAAGGAAAAATTTTGGTAGCCATACATATTGAAGATGGCAGTCTTAATATATTTGATTATTACAAGCTTTGGAGAACAGATTATGGGGGTAAAAGTAAACCACATCTTACTACAGAACCACAGCAGATCAATGCCTAATAATACACAGCATATATCTCCTTGTCCTTAAACTGCAGACCAGTGGAAGGATTTAATCATCACACAAAAGGACAACAGAAGTCAAAGAAAATCTACATGAAGTCAAAGAGTTAGGCAGGGAAGTCCAGATCCTAGCAAGGTTTCAGGCCATTGAGTACTGTGCTGATTAGCCAAACCTGGGGTACTTCAACCATCAAATAAATTATGATAATATTATATCACAACCTATTTAGTAATATAAGGCTATATGAGTCCACACACAAAATAAATAAAGGAGAAGAGCCAACTAATAAATATAAAGAGGCATGATGAAATTAGAATATCATCAACAGATACTTAACATTAGTGGGTGAAAGTTTTGATGATGCAAGGGATATTTACATAATGTCAAACAGCTCCCTGCAAATAACTCAAAAATTATAAAGGAAAAAATGACAACTTAATAGTAGAGAAGACTTGCAGGCCCTACTTGAACCAAGTAATAAAAGTTGGTATCACCAATATTGGGACAACCTGGCAGGCCTCTTAATATGATGCCCTGAGCAGAACAGCATGTCACTTACATGGTATTCCTGACAAAAATCCATTATTTGAATCAAATCATGAGAAAACTTCAAACAAATACAAACTGAGGGATAATCTACAAAAAATTGGCCTGTGCTTTTCAAAACTGTCAAGCAAAACAAAGAAAGGCTGAAGAAATATTTGAGATTAAATCAGACTAAAGAAAAAGACAAACAACCACCCCCCAAAAACCTTGATGAGGCACCTCACAAAAGAAGATATTTGAATCTTGGGCACCTGGGTGGCTCAGTGGGTTAAGTCTCTGCCTTTGGCTCAGGTATGATCTCAAGGGCCTGGGATCAAGGCCTACATCTGGCTCTCTGCTCAGCGGGGAACCCGCTTTCCCCTCTCTGCCTACTTGTGATCTCTCTCTCTCACTCTGTCAAATAAATAAATAAAATCTTTAAAGAAAAAAAAAGATATCTGAGTCTCTAAGAATTACCTGAAAAGATGCACAACATTGTTACTTATCAGAAAAATGCAAGTTAAAAACAAAATATATACTACGTTGTTTCCAGCAGAATGGCTAAAATTTAAAATACAGGTAATGCTAAGTGTTGAAAGGATGTAAAATAACTAGAATACTCATAATATATTGCTGGTAGGAATGAATTTTGACACAATACTTGGAAAATTGTGTAACATTACTTAGTATAGTTAAATAAACCTTTTCCCTGTGACCCAGCAATCCCACTTCTTTTTTTTTAAGATTTTATTTATTTATCTAACAGATAGAGAGACAGTGAGAGAGGAAACACGAGCAGCGGGAGTGGGATAGGGAGAAGCAGGCTTCCTGCTGAGCAGGGAGCCTGATGTGGGGCTCGATCTCAGGATCCTGGGATCATGACCTGAGCTGAAGGCAGACACTTAACCAACTAAGCCACCTAGGCGCCCCAGCAATACCACTTCTAATATATACACACAAGAGAAATGAGTGTATGTGTCCATCAATAAAACATACAGGAACATTAAAAGCAGCTTTATTCATAAGAATAAAAAACAGAACCAATCTTAATGTACATCAATAGGAACACTGATCACTGAACCGTGGCATATTCTAGAATAGAACAATTCACACCAAAAAATAAAATGAACTACCTATATGTACAAAAATGTGGGTTGATCTCAGTAAGCCTTCCAGGGGACTAAAAATGTTCTCTATCTTTGTTTGCATTTAATGGAGGAATATAATAGTAAAAATTCATTAAATAATGTATTTAAGATTAGGGTATTTTAATGCATATGCGCCTTATATACTTCAATAAAAAGAAGAAATTTTTTTAAAAGATTTTATTTATTTATTTGAGAGAGAGAGAGAGAGCATGAGAAGGGGAGGGTCAGAGGGAGAAGTAGACTCCCTGCTGAGCAGAGAGCCGGATGTGAGACTCTATCCTAGGACTCCAGGATCATGACCTGAGTAGAAGGAAGTCACTTAACCAACTGAGCCACCCAGGCATCCCACAAATGAAAAAGTAAACAGACTATGGTATAGCCATATCCAAGGAAATACTATACAACAATAAAACATAAGCAACTAGTGATACATGTAACAAGTTGAATGGATCTCAAGTCCATTTCAAAAGGTTATACATGGACAGTTCCATTGATACATTACTTTCCAAAGGACAAAATGATCATGAAGGGGAACAGAATATTGACTGCCAGGGGTTAGAGGTGGAAGAGGGTGTGACTATTAATGGATAGCTCGAGGGAGTTTTTTTGAGTAACGGAAAAGTTCTGCATCCTGATTTAGGTGATGGCTATGTAAATCTATACATGACATAAATTCACAGAACTATAGATACACACAAAATCAGTGAGTACACGTGATAACTGGTAAAATCCAATCAAGGTTTTTAGTTTAAGTAATAGTATCACACACTGTCAATTTTCTGGTTTTGATGATTGCACTATGATTAAATAAGATGTTAATATTGGGCAAAGCTGAATGAAGGGTACACCGAAATTCTCTGCACTATTCTGGCAAGCTCTATGTGAGTCTAAAATCACTTCATAATAAAAAGTCAAAAATAAACATCTGAAGACATGCTCATAATTTCTAGGAATCAAGGAAATGTAAATTAAACAATATGTTATTTTTTACGCATCAACCTATCAAAAAATCTGATGTTACCAAATATTGACAGATTGTACAACTGGTGGATGAGAATTTAAATTGGTATAGTCCTTTGGAAAAGCAATTTGACAATATGTATTAATGTAAAAAAAATGTATAGAACTATGGTCTAGTAATTCTGCCCTAGTGTCTCCTCTAGCATGATCTACCTTGTTCATTGTAACATTAGTAGTGAAAAACTGGAAATAGCCAAAATGTCCATCGGTAGGAGGAATAGCTAAATAAGCCTCAGTACAGTCTTAATAATGAATACTATAGGGCAATTAAATTAAATAAAATCCAACATACCCATATGTAATAACACAGTTGTATTTCCAAGACATGTAATTAAGTAAAAAAAAAGTACAAAGTAACACATGCAGTAGGATGATCTTTTCTGCATAAAGACAAAAATCAAACTGAAACACAATGCTATGTATGGTCTAAGCATACATATCTATATATGTAACTACATTGAAAAAAATCTGGAAGGACATACACCAAGCTGACGATAGAAGGGACAAGGACATGGGTGGGTCAAATGAGGCTTCTCTGCATTGTTTATAATTTTTACCAAAAGTATATAGTGGCATATTACTCATGTAATTAAAGTAATTGGGAAAATATTTTTTTAAAAAGGAAAAGGAATATAAATATTGTGGTAAAGAATCAAAGTGATATTCAAACATTATACTCAGTAAGGATGCAACTGTATATAAAATGCTAAGGTTTAGAGGCACCTGGGTGGCTCAGTGGGTTAAAGCCTCTGCCTTTGGCTCAGGTCAGGATCGAGCCCCCTGTCAGGCTCTCTGCTCAGCAGGGAGCCTGCTTCCCTTCCTCTCTCTGTCTGCCTCTCTGCCTACTTGTGATCTCTCTCTGTCAAATAAATAAATAAAATCTTTTTAAAAAATAAATGCTAAGGTTTAATATTTCTTTCCAGCAGCTGAAAATGAAACCATTTAAATGGATGTCTGATTAGACCACAATGTCAAATGAAAAGAAATCCATCTTAACCACCAGAAGTATTAATTCACTAGCACTAACACATCACACTAGAGAAGGTAAGAAATACTGACCTTAGCAATAGATAAATATCAGAATAAGTGATTTTCCACGTTATTTGAATAAAATGATCAAAACCATCTAAACTCGTGATTCACTTCCTGTCTCTTATGTAACCCCAGTCCATCGCTAAATGGAAAAATAAAATGGACAAATAAGAGCAGATATTAGTTGCCCACCCAACAGAAGTTCATTATCAGTTTGGAAGTCCTGATGCAGCAACAAGAATGATAAATATCAACAAAGAATCCTTCTGCCACTGAGGGCAGGCTGATAGAGATATCTACAGATATTCTTATTAATTTATTCAACAAATATGTAATAAGCAACTATTTGTATCAAACACTGTCCTAGGTGCAAGGAATTAGAGGTAAATAGTATACAGACCTCTGTGCAAAAAAATTTCAGTTTATTGGGGAGACAGACACAAAATATAAGCACAGTTTGCTATCTGACCAGACTGAAGATATCTCTTTCCTCTACCTCAGCAGTAAAATAACCCAAATACCAGAAATTCACTCCATCCCTTTGTCATCAACTCTCTAGGGTTTACTGACAGGACTATAGTGATTACCTAACTTAAGTGAATTTTGCAATGACAAAAATTAGGAAAGTGAAGTTCTACTTCTTATAGCTTCCTCCATCCCCAGCAGTTATCAATGAGAAGTGCTGGACAATGGGGTGCCTGGGTGGCTCAGTTGGTTAAGCAACTGCCTTCAGCTCAGGTCATGATCCTGGAGTCCCAGGATTGAGTCCCACATCGGGCTCCCTGCTTGGCAGGGAATCTGTTCTTCCTCTGAGCTCTCCACTCTCACACTCTGCCTCTCAAATAAATAAAATTTTAAAAAAAGAAGAAGTGCTGGACAAATGTAAAAAAAAAAGAAAAAAACCCTACAACTGCCTGAAGGTATGACAGAGTAGGCAAAAGCAGGTAAAAACAGGTAAGAAGGTGACAGCAGGGAAAAAAAGAAAGGACAGTGGATGAGTTACCATTTTTATGGCTTTTCACCTGAAAGCAGCTAAAAATCATAAGAAAACCCCAATATTCTAGTAAGATTGAAGAAAAAGAGGAAGGAATTGGGTAGTACAGAGCATTCCAGACCCACAAAGTTCCTAGTGCTCTACCACGCAGCAGAAAAAGATCCTGGCTAGATGTCTCCTTGTCTCCTAACACTTCACCTAATGGCAGAAGGCAACCCAAATCATTATGTCCTCACCCTCCATCCAGTGGCAGAGAGCCATACAGACCCCTCAACTCCTGACCAGGAGTAGACAGTGACCAGGTAAGTGTTGGAAGAGATCAAGTATGAAGGGTACGAGCATCAGGTGGCCAGAAAAGAGGTCAGGGGAAATGCCCTCCAGCCTTCAGCCCAGCATCCACCACTCCTGAAACTTGGCAGCCCAGAAAAGCCCCTTCCGTTACTGCATGTAGCACCAATAGGGACCCAGCAAGAGCTCAACCAGAAAGAGCCAGAAGACCAACTAGTCCAGAATAGCACTGTAAGAGCTCAGGAAACTAAATTATCTTTGAAACTACAGCCCACAAAAGGATAGAGTCTACAGGCTAATTAGACTTACTAGTGCAAGTCTTTGATAAACTAGAAGATTTAAACATGACCAAGTCTCCAATCATAATACCCCAAATGTCCAATATACAACAAAAAAATTTGTTCTATGAAGAGAAAAATCGTAACTCAAATGGGAATAAACAACTTACACCAATACTGCGATAAATCAGATGTTGGAATTATCTTATAAGGACTTTACAGTAGCTATCAGAAAAAGAACCTCAGTGAGTAATCACAATTTCTCTGGAAACAAATGAAAAAAATAGAAAACCTCAGGGAAAAAGTAGAACTTACAAGAACTATACAGAAATTATAGAATTGAAAAATATAATAACCTCAATAAAAAAAACTAACTGAACAGGCTAATTAATAACCTGGAAAGGACAGAAAATAGAATCCGTGAACTTCAGTACAGATTAATAGAATTTACTCAGTTTGAATGAGAGAGAAAAGAGGAAGAAATGAGCAGGGTCTCTAAACCTGTGGAAAAATAATTTTTAAAAAGACTGAAAATTCATGTAATTGGAGCCTTAGCAGGAAACAAGAAAGAATATGGACCAGAAAAATATATATATTTTAAAGAAACAATGGCTGAAAATGTCCCAAATCTGGCCAAAGACATAAAACAGACATAAGAAGCTGAGTGAACTTCAAAAAGGACAAACCCACAGAAATCCACAGCATGATACATCATACTATAAAAATTAAATTTAAAAAAATTAAATTTTAATAACAACTATGAAGTAATAACACATTACTGTTAGGGGAACATCAACATGCATGGCAGCATATTTGTCATCTAATAAATAAGAGGCCACAAGGAGGGGCATAACATTATTCAAGTGCTGAAAGAAAATAATAATTATTGATGAATTCTACATCCAGCAAAATACATATTCAGAAGTGAAAAAGAAAAAAAATACATACTCAGACAAAAGAAAACTAGAATTTTTCAGAACTAGATCATTAAACTTATAACATATGCCTGAGACAATTTTATTTTAAAAGTAGAAAGGGTAAGGGGACCTAAATGGAAGAAAGGTTTTAGTAGTTGACCGGAAGTAGTAAAATGTCCATACCAGCAAGTGTGTCACTTACATATATACAGAGTAATACCTAGAGCAACTGCTAAGAAACTATACAGCACAAGATACTCAAAACAGTATAAAGAAAACAAAGAATACTGAAAAAAAAATGCAAGTAACACACAGGAAGGCAAGAACAAAGAAACAGAGGAACAGAGGAAAGAGAAACACAGGCAAGAAACAAAAAGCAAATATTAAAATGCCAAACTTAAGTCCTAAGGTATCAATAATTATTTTGAATGTAAATGGTCTAAATATACCAAATAAAAGGAAAACACTGTCAGAGTAGATATATATATATATATATATATATATATATATATTTAAAAACCAGCTGGATGCTTTCTACTATATGCTTACTTTATTTTTTTTTTAAAGATTTTATTTATTTATTTGACAGAGAGAAATCACAAGTACACTGAGAGGCAGGCAGAGAGAGAGAGAAGGAAGCAGGCTCCCTGCTGAGCAGAGAGCCCGATGCGGGGCTCGATCCCAGGACCCTGAGATCACGACCTGAGCCGAAGGCAGCGGCTTAACCCACTGAGCCACCCAGGCGCCCTATATGCTTACTTTAAACACAACAAGATAAATAGGTTGAAAGAAGAAAGAAAGTAAAAAAGATATACCATGCTAACATTAATCAAAAGAAAGCAGGAGTGGATATGAACTATCAGATAATGCATACTTCACAAAAAAGAAAATTACTAGTGATGAAGAGGAATATAATTTAATGATAAAAAGATCAATCCACTAAGAAGACATAGCCATCCTAAATGTGAATGCATGAAACAAACCTTCAAAATAAATGGGAAAAAATGACTGAGCTAAAAGGAGAAATATATAAATCTACAACTATAGTTAGAAACTTTAGCATCCAGGGTGCCTGGGAGGCTAAGTCAGTTAAGCGTCTGCCTTGGCAATGATCCCAGGGTCCTGGAATTGAGCCAGCCCCACATTGGGCTCACTGCTCAGTGGGGAGTCTGCTTCTCCCTCTCCCTCTGTTTCCTCCCCCCAACTCTCTATCTTTCAAGTAAATAAATAAAATGTTTTAAAAAAAAAGAAACTTCAGCATCCTACTCTTAGCAATTGATGGGATCTCTAAACAAAATTAGCAAAGATATAGAAAAATGTCAATTAATATCTCCCATGAATTTCAGATTCAAAAATCCTCAATAAAATATTAGTAAATTAAATAAAACAATGTATACAAAGAATTATATATTATGACCAAATGCATTTATTCCAAGGTAGCAATGATGTTTCAGCATTTGAAATCAATGTAATCCACAATACCAATAGTTGAAAAAAATCGCAAAATTACACTAATTAACAAAGAAAAGTCATATTTTCTTAGTCAGAAATAGCCACCAGGCACTACTTCAACTTGATAAAGGGCATACATGAAAAATCTATAGCTTTCATCATTCATAATGGTGAAAGACTTACTATTTTCCTCTAGGCTTGGGGAACAAGGTAATAAGGATGTTCATTCTCACCAGTCTTATTATGCAACACAATATTAGAAATTCTTACCCAGGCAATAAAGGGAAAATAAAAACTAAATGCCATATAGAGTAGAAAGGAAGAGATTAAAGTGTCTCCATTTTGGAGATTACATGGTTGTCTACATAAAAAAAAAAATCCCAAGGATTTTACCCAAAAAACTCTCCTAGAACTAATTAAGCTCAGCAAGGTCATAGGACACAAGATACACACACACACACACACACACACCCCAACTTCATTTCTGTGTGCTAACAATGAACATGTGGAAACTGAAATAAAAAGGAATACCATTTATAATCTCACCAAAGAAAATTAAATACTTAAAGTTAACAAAAGATGTTCAGGATATTGAAAATTACAAAATGCTAATGAAAGCAATCAAAGAAGACTTAAATATATGGAGAGACACTGCATTCATGTACTGGGAGACTCAATATAGTAAAGATGTCAATTCTCCCCCACATTCATATATAAAATTAATGAAATTACTATCAAAATCCTGGCAAGATTTGCTGTAGATACAGACAAGATTATCCTAAAATTTATATGGATAGTCAGACATCCTATAATAGCTAAAATAATCTTTAAAAAAGAACCAAATTGAATTTAAATAAAGAATTAAAAAGAGAAGACAGTGGGAGAAATCACTTTACTCAATGTTAAGTCTTTCTATATAACTATAGTAATCAAGATCTACATAATTAAGAGAGAAATAGAGACATAAACAAATTAAACAGAATAGAGAACCCTTGGTCTCACACAAGGGTACCTGGGTGGCTAAGCTGGTTAAGTGCTTGCCTTTGGCTCAGGTCATGATCCCAGGGTCCTAGGATCAAGCCCCATGTCAGGCTCCCTCCTCAGTGGGGTATCTGCTTCCCCTTCTCCCTTTGCCCCTCCCCCTGCTCCTTCTCTCTCTCCTTCTCTCTCAAATAAATAAAATTTAAAAAAAATCCACACAAATATGCTCAACTAATTTTTGACAAAGGCATAAAAAGTGATTCAATGGAAAAAGGATAGCCTTTTCAACAAATGATACTAGAGCAACTGAACAGATACAGGTAGAAAAAAAAGAAAGAAAAAGAAAAACCCTGAATCTTAACCTCACACCTTATACAAAAATCAACAAAATAACATAGATCACCTAGATCACAAGTGAAAACCATAAATTAAAAAGCAAAAGAAAATCTGTAGGGTCTAAGGCTAGGCAAAGAGTTAGATTTCACATCAAAGACACAATCAATACCACAGAAATTGAAAAATGGGACCCCATCAAAATTTAAATTAATTTGTTCTCTTAATGTTTTTAAAAGATTTTATATATTTATTTATTTGTCAGAGAGAGAGAGCACAAGCAGGCAGAGGGGTGGGCAGAGGCACAGAGAGAAGCAGGCTCCCCGCTGAGCAAGGAGCCTCATGTGAGACTCGATCCCAGGACCCTAGGATCATGACCTGAGCCAAAGGCAGTAGCTTAACCGACTGAGTCACCCAGGCATCCATGTTCTCTTAATTTCTTGGAAAATGTTTATGCTTAGGGGCGCCTGGGTAGCTCAGTCATTACTTTGCCTTCAGCTTGGGTCATGATCCCAGGTCCTGGGATCCAGCCCCTGCATCCAGCTCTCTGCTCAGTGGGAATCCTGATTCTTCCTCTCATACTCCCTAACTTGTGTTCCCTCTCTCACTGTGTCTCTGTCAAATAATAAACAAAATCTTTAAAGAAGAAAAAAAGAAAAATGCTTATGTTTATATAAAGCAAAAATTATAAGACTGCACTGTTGGTTTATGATATATGTAGGTATAATATATATAATAATTACAACTTAAAGTCTAGAGGGAATAAATGGTTACATCGTTCTTGTATTTTATATAATACAATATTAAATAAAATATTAAAGCCATGTAGAAACTGAAGAATTAAGAATTTAAAATAAAATCCCTTGAGCAACCACAAAAAAAAACCACTGAAAAGGGACATGAGAAACTTTTGGAGGTTTGGAAAATATTCAATATCTTGACTGTAGCATATATCTGTCAAGTCACTGAATTGTGGGCTATAAAAGAGATATGCAGTTTTTTGTTCATAAATTATACCTGAATAAAGTTGTTTAAAAATGGAAAGATCCATAACTAACATCATACTTAATGGTGAAAGATTCAAAGATTTCCCACTAAGATCAGGAACCATACAAAGATGTCCTCTTTCACTACTTCTGTTCAACAAAACACTGGAAGTTCCAGAAAGAGCAATTAGGAAGAAAAAGAAAAAGAGGACATTCAAATTAGAGAGGAAAAATTTTGACTATTTCTATTCCTAGATGACATGATCTCATTTACAGAGAATCCTGAAGAATTCACATACAGAAAAACTATTAGAGTTAATAAACTTGTTTAGCAAAGTTAGAGTATAAGAGCAACACATGAAAATCAGTTATAGTTCTAGACATTAGGAATGAATAATCCAAAAAGGAAATTAAGAAAATTCCATTTATAACAACATAAAAAAGAATGTTTCAGGCAATGTAATACATGTATGCTGAAAACTACAAAATGTTGCTGGAAGAAATTATTTTTTTAATTTTAATTATTTAAATTCTTCCAATCTTTTTCTATAATTTTTAATTTTTTATTAACTATAATGTATTATTAGCCCCAGGGACACAGGTCTGTGAATTGCCAGGTTTACACACTTCACAGCACTCACCATAGCACATACCTTCCCCAATGTCCGTATGTTGCTGGAAGAAATTAAAGAACGCTTAATTTAATGAAAAGACACCCCATATTCATGGATTGGAAGACTTACTATTATTAAAAGGCAATAATACTAAAGGTAACATTCAGAGTTAACACAATTAAGCTCTATTAAGCAGATTCTAAAATCATATGCAGGGGATCCAGAAGAGCCAAAATAGTCCTGAAGAAAGAAAACAAAGTTGGAAGAATCATACTTTTATGGTCAACTGATTTTCAGTTGAAAAGAATAGTTTTCTTTCAGTTGAAAGAATAGTTTTTTCAACAAATGGTGCTAGGAAATTTGAATATCCACATAAAAATAATTGGACCAATACCTCAAACTAAATACAAAAAAAATAACTCAAAAATAGATCAAAGACCTAAATTTAAGAGCTAAAACTTAAAAACTTTTAGAAGATCAAATATAGAAGAAAGTCTACATGATCTTGGAGTAGGCAATAGTTTCTTAGATATAGCATCAAAAGCACAAAGCAACCAAAGGAAACGGGTAAACTGGACTTTATCAAATTAAAAGTTTTAAACTGCAAAGGACACGATCAAGAAAGTGAAAAGACAACACAGTGAATGGGAGAAAATACTGGCAAATGACAAAGCTGTTAAAGGTGCATCCAGAATATACATGAAAAACGCAACTCAACAATGAAAAGAAAAATACTTAATTAAAAAAAGAGCAAAGGACTTCAAATAGATACTTCTTT
>NC_081575.1:77847671-77878850 GCF_022355385.1 Mustela nigripes | reverse complement strand
AAACTGGATTGTCAATTCCTTCCTATAATTAATTCAATAAATCTGAGTTAACTAAATCTCAATGAAGTCATCATGCCCTTTTTCTCCAATTCTGGCAGGAAAGATGCTATCTTACACAGAGGCTGGATAGTGTAATGATTGAGGGCACAGCCTCTGCAGCCAGGTAGTCTGGGTTCAAATCCTGACCCTTCTGTAACCTGTCTGAACCTTAGTTTCCTTTCCCGTAAAAGAGGGGTAATGGTAGCTACAATTCATACAGTTAAGAGGATAGTACATATAAAACCACCAAGACAGTATTTGGCACCTAG
Organism: Mustela nigripes; assembly: GCF_022355385.1. Lineage (NCBI taxonomy): Eukaryota > Metazoa > Chordata > Mammalia > Carnivora > Mustelidae > Mustela > Mustela nigripes. The sequence continues at coordinate 77,878,542 of NC_081575.1, read as the reverse complement.
GAATCACTTAATAGTGTTTGTTATTAGCACCTCATAAGGGCAAATGCTTTATTATTAATGTAGAATAAGACAATCACAGGTTCCTAACATTTTACAACCAACAGCTACACTGGCCTCCTTGCTGTTCTTCAAACATACCAGACACTCTCCTTCTTTGGGGCCTTTGTACTGGTTATTCCTTCTACCCAACATGTGCACTGTGGGCTGCTTCACCTTCTTCAAATATTTGCTTGAATGTCACCTTTTCAGTGAGGCCTACCCTGATTACCACCTTATTTAAAATTATAATCTACTTTTCTCCTTACCCTGTTCCATATTTCCCCCAACTTCCTGGGAACATACTATAAATTTACTTTCTTTTAAGGTTATTGACAGTCTCCCCCCATTAAGAAACAAAAGTCAATGACAGAAGGGACTTTTGTGTTTTATTCACTGATATATCCCAAGTAGGTGCTCAAATATTTTTTTGTTATCAAAGCCATCATCTGGCTTAACCCCTCCAACTTTACAGATGAGAAAACTCCAAAGAGATTTGAGTCAAGGCCACACACTGAATAAGGGGAAGACCCAGGAACAGGGACTATGAGTTCCTATCCGATGTCATTTCTACCTAGTTCATGTCCTTGACCCTTGAACGTTACAGAAAAATCACAATTGTCTATATTTTTACCTCAGGAGGGTTTACCTTCAGAATTTCTTGGGTTTGCAAATGCTGTTGTGTCTGTGACACAGAAATGCTCTGAAAGACAGTGGAAGCCTGTACCAGAATATTACATACTAACAGATTAACAGAAGATGACGGCTAATTTGAAAGAGTTATTCCAAAGCTTTGACAGAGGGTCTGCTGTTGTCATTGTTTCTGCTGACCCCAAAACAAGAGTTGAGTCAGAAGATGGCTGCCACTGTGGTTGGACAGACTGCTGCTGAATGCACATTGGCTGGTCCTGACCCAGGGTTTTCTTCAGGGGAAAAGTCTGACTGCTATCTAATGTTTGAAGCACTTGAGGCTGCTCTAAAGGCTGTATTACATATTGTTGTCCCATTGTCACTGGTTACAATGGTTCTTACAAAGGAGGTATAATCGTACCATGTTTATAATGGCCTTTGACATACCTGGTGCCTGGTAACGGCTGCTGGAAAGCAGCATGGTGGCTACCCAAAGACTGCTATTAATTTAGGGGACCTTCCTAAATAGACAACTGATGGCTTTTCTGTACTCGTCTGTAACATGAATGAGTCATCTGCTGATGCTAAATGAAATCTGAATGAGAAACCTGGCCTGGTGTTAGATGTGATTGCAAAAACTGTGTAGAAAAATGTGGGGGCTGGATCTGGGTCTGTGAGGAAGCCTACTGAATGAAGGACATCTGTGCAGGGTGCTGAAGCTGTCCTTCTGTGCCCTCTGAGATGTAATGCTAATTGACTGGCCTTCTAGTTGCTGGTGTCTAAAATGGACATCTGCTTGTGATGGAGCTTCTGAGTGCTGGACATTAAACAAAGGCTCCATAGAATGTGTCTGTATATCTAAGAGTGATGTTATAAATGGCTTTTGCTCCAACTTTGAAGAATTACTACCTTAGGGTTGTGTTAAATAGGTTTGTTGGTCAGAAGTCTGTGCTACATAAGGGAGTACTAAGTGTAACTTCTGATCTGCAGAATTTCTAATACATATGTTCTTGCTATCAGGAAGGTTTACTGCATATACTTACTGGGTTATGAAGGTTACCTGTTGAGTTGTCTGGATGGTGTAAACAGTTTGTGCTGAATAATGGGCATGTTCAATAGGCAGTACCTGGTAAGCAAACTGTTCTATAAATTACAGAGTAAGTTCCTTGGATCTTATATGCTGTCTGGTCTAGAAAAGGTAATGAAACCTGAGTTTGTACTGAAAAGCAGGCTGCCCTTGGCCTGGGGCCAAATAAGAGGTCTGTACCCACAGGTGGGACTGGATAAGAAGTCAGCATAGAATGGGTTGACTATGATCCTGGTGGTTACACACTATAAGATGATACTCTGGGGCTGGCAGTGAATAAACAGGCTGTGCTAGAGTCTGGATTGGGTAGGTTAGTTGTGATAGGTAAGAAGCTTGTTCCTGGTGACAATGGCAGCTGCCCAGGAGCCTTCAGTGAGAAGGATGGCAGTTCTGCAGGTAGTCCTGGATAAGCGTGTTGAACAGAATAAGATGGCTATTCCAGAGACTGAATCACACTTTCAATGCCATCCTTCAGCTGCTGCTCACTTGCATGAGCTTCAGACACTCGCAGAATATAATCCTGGTGAAAAATTTTTTGTAGTGATGCCATAATCTCAGGTTGTAACATTAATGGCTGCTGCTGCATAGAGGCTTGGAAACAAGGTTTCTTCAAATGCACAGTCTGGCTTTGTGGTGCTAAAGAACCTAGAGCCACAGATTCCTGATGTATTACTGGATATGGGTAGGGTACTGAATGTATCTTTTGTGAAGGCTGATTGGCCCCAGAATGGCCCCTCAGTGGAATCAGAAGGGACCTGAGCTGTACCAGCAACACTCTGTGCACTACTCATATACTGGGCAGAATGACTGTCTGACAAAGCTTGAAGACAATTAACCAGTAAGAAACTAAAAGTCTGATTAGCATCTGGTGATTTGGTTAATGCCTGCTTTCCATTTCTAGGCCCAGGCTCAAGTTGAAGACCAACAGTTACATGCTTGGAGGTCATTTGTGAAATAGGCAATGTCTGAGGAGAAACTGCAGAAAGACTGGTTGTGGAACTCTAACTGACAAGTGTAAAGTCATAGATTAGGCTGAAGTTTGGTCATTTGCTCCAAAGGTCAGTTGAAGTTGGCTCTGGTGCAAGGAAAATTCAAATTACAAATGCATATACCATGCCCATTTTAGTGGGCCTGTCCCAGACAGAATGACAGATAAAATAATGCTATGTTCTAAAAATTTCAGCAAGTTATCAAAAAGGTGCTGGGTATATAGTTTTAATACTACAGAAATCCTTGATACCATGAGTAAATGCTAGTTGAATACATTAAGGGATTGAGATCAATCCCAGTAATACACTGCTCATGGCTTCTCATTTACTGCACTTGCCACATAACTCATTCAAACCCTGGCAGAGATTCAGAGTAACTGAATCTAACATTATCACACACCAGACACTCGAAGTTCTAAGAAAAAGCTCAAGAGGATTTCAGTATCATACCTAAAATGAACACAGAAGTTCTCTAAAGAGGAGAGCAGAGTTGGCTGAATAAATAGAGGTTGGCTGCAATAATTCCAAGAACTTGAACTACCACATTCATAAAAAGACACCAATGGTCAAAGTGCTTTCTTATATGGCTTCTATATGTGGTGAAAAAGTCTAAAAAATAGCATGTATGTGATATACAGATGTTTATATAAACAAAATTACATATTTTGTATACATAGGGAAAAAAAGACAAACCTAGAGGCTCTACCCACAAATGTAAACAAAAGTTGTCTCCAGCTGGAGAAATAACAGGTGATTTTCACGGTCTATTTTATAACTTCATAGGCTTTATTTTTAGATAGGTAAATAACAGAGTAATTTTTTAAAAATAATGATTATTTATTCAATAAGCATTAAAACATTACTAGAACTTATCATATGTCAGTTTTTGGACTGATAATATGACTGACATTAATACAAACTAAATCATAGGCCCCCACATACGGTTAACACTCAGAATAATTTTTAAAACTTTAAAAAGATTGGAAACACATTTTAAAATATACATATCTGCATACTTATATGGTTGAACCTAAGTTAAATTAAGCATCCATTCAATACACTTTCTATTAAAATCTTACACAAATAAAACCACAAGAGCTCAATTATGAATATGTACCATGTTACCTACAAACAAAAGCTTCCCCCTGTAAGACTGTGAACTCCTTGAAGGTAAGAACCATATTTTATTTTATCTTATATCCACAGAAATGGCAATCATTAAAAATTGTTGATAAGCTGTCCCTTACTATATACCAATCTCTTAAAAAGAAACAGACGTGCCAGCTGCTAACTGAATCATATACAGAGAATGTTCAGACCATCTCATTCCCAAAGAAATAAGGCACTTGCAGGGGAGGGTGAGGCTGAGAAAAGAAAATGCAGTGATGGCAAAGAAAAGCTGAACCATGCGTCCAGACCTTATAACCTTGGGAACCACAATATAGTCTTAATATATGAACGCTCATAACTGTTTACTCCTTGTCAGAAATGAATAATGCTGACTTTGAGAGTCAAAAAGACAGAAACATTTATTTCTCTTATAGAAATAAACATGAATCAAAAAAAGCCAAGATCCAATAAAGAGTCAGTATCCAAAATATATAATTTATATAATCTAACACCAAAACTTACAAACAATCTTACTAAAAAAATGCACAGAAGACATGAACAGATATTTCTGCAAAGAAGACATACAGATGGCCAACAGACACATGAAAAGATGCTCAACATCACTGATCCTCAGGAAATACAAATCAAAACTACAATGAGATATCACCTAACACCTGACAGAATGGCTAAAACCAAAATCACAAGAAACAAGTATTGGTGAGGACATGGAGAAAAATGAACCCTCTTGGGAATCCACTGGTGGGGATGCCAACTGGTGCAGCCACTTGCATTACTGGGTACTTCCCCCAAAGAATACAAAAACACTAATTCAAAAAAATATATGCACCCTGATGTATATAGCAACACTAATTACAACATCCAAATTATAGAAGTAACCAAAGTGTCCACTGATAGATGAATGGATAAAATGTGGTGTGTGTGAGTGTGTGTGTATATACATATATATATATATATAGTGTGTGTGTGCACATATATAATGGAATATTATTCAGCCATAAAAAAGAATGAAATCTTGCCATTTGCAACAACATGGAGGGATCTAGGGCATATAACACTAAGTAAAATAAGTCAGTCAGAGAAAGACATATACCATATGATTTCACTCAGATGTGGAATTTGAGAAACAAAACAAAGAAAAAAAGAGACAAGACAAAAAAAAAAACAAACTCTAAACTATAGAGAACAAACTAATGGTTACCAGAAGCAGGGTGGGGGGGTAGGTGAAATAGTTGATTGGGATTAAGAGTACACTTAACATGATGAGCACTGAATAACACATAGAATTGTTGAATCACTACACTTTCACGATACCTGAAACCACTACAACACTGTATGTTAACTAAACTGGAATTTAAATTTCTCAAAAAGCCAAGAAATTTTTTAAAAAGCCAAAATGTTTTTAGTAATTTTTTATTATGTTCAGTTAGCCACTGCATAGTACATCATTAGTTTTTGATCTAGTGTTCAATGATTCATTTGTTGCTTATAACACCCAGCGCTTATCACAACATGTGCCCTCCTCGATACCCATTACCCAGCTACCCCCTCCCCTGATCCCCCTCCTCTCCAGCAACCCTGTTTGTTTCCCAGAGTCCATAGTCTGTCATGGTTTGTCTCCCTCTTTGATTTCTCCCCCTTCAGTTTTCCCTCCCTTTCCCTATGGTCCTCCATGCTATTTCCTATGTTCCACATATAAGTGAAACCAAATGATAATTCTCTTTTTCTGCTTGATTTACTCTACTTAGCATAAGTTGGGTATTCACCCTTTCTGATGGCTGAGTAATATTCCATTGTATATATGGACTACATCTTCTTTATTCATTCATCTGTTGAAGGGGACCTTGACTCCTTCCAAAGTTTGCAGACACTGCTGCTATAAAATTTGGGGTGCAGGTGCCCCTTCTTTTCACTACATCTGTATCTTTGAGGTAAATATCTAGTGCAATTGCCGGGTTGTAGGGTAGCTCTATTTTTAATATCTTGAGGAACCTCCATAAATCTAGATGAAAGTGCTAAAAATTATAAGTCTATAAAATATTATTTCTAATTAACTATGGAAACAATCCCTCCAGGGGCACCTCGGTGACTCCATCACTTAAGCATCTACCTTCAGCTCAGGTCATGATCTCAGGGTCCTGGGATTGAGCTCTGCATTGGGATCACTGCTCACTGGGAAGTCTGCTTCTCCCTCTCCCTCTCCCTCTGCCCTGCCCACCACCCCTCACTCATGTGCACACATTATCTCTCTCTCTAATAAATAAAATCTGGGGGAGAAAAGGAAAGAAATCCCTCCACATGCACATCAGGCTAGAAAAGTCTAATACAAAGAACAAACCATTATCACCAAAAGCAAGAGATCTGAGTCCTAAATAAATTTGTTTATCTATCAGTGGAGTTCTCATTTTCTTTTCCAGTTATATAAGCAGTGTCTCAAGATTCTAGTTTCACAGTGTTAGGCACGTCCTCAAGAATATCTTAAGTGAAGGAAAGCATAAACAACTTTTGGCTTCCAGTGAGTTTTATATAAACTAAAATGAATTTACAAAAGAGAGGCTTTATCAGAAAAAATTTTAACCCAATACAGAGCTTCTAAAATATATCTTACCTTTATCTGTGAGACTTTCTGGACAGTTAATGGGGAAACCTGGGGTTGTGAGACAACCGGAGGTCCAAGTACATGCACAGGCAAAACAGTGGACTGACCTTGAACCAAAGGCAAAATGTGGGGCTGAGTCAGCTTTGGCTGCTGTTGCAACTGTTAAATAAGAAAAAAAAATACATTAAAGATAAACTCTCTCATTTATAGTAAATATACAGATTATATATTTAAAAATATATGAGTTCACCTCACCCCTGAAATCTGCTGGTAATGTCCTACTAGCTGCTGGGATGGAAAAATCATCCCTGGAACATTAATTTCAGCCTGTGGGGTGTTGGAAACCATCATCTGGTCTGACGAATAGGCTACACTGGGCTGACTTGAAGTATCTGAGTGTACAGCAGATCCAACTCCTGCCTCAGACAAATTGTCACCTATGACAAAGAAAATAAGAAATAGAAGGGAAAACCTGAAACACAAGGTCCAAATGGCATAGAAAATAAGTGTTTTCTCTGTTTTTTTTTACTCTGACAATCTGAGACAACTTGAAATAAAATATTTACAATACACAGTTAACCAAAAACCATTATTAAACTCTCCATGCCGACAATGTCGTACAACTAAAATTTTCTTAGTAAAGCAAACCTAAAAACAAAGAATCACATAAAAATCAACTCCTTTTGCTGGCCATTATCATTTATATTGAAAAATACTCCTAAGGCACAGGAACTGGCAATACCAGTTACTTCCAGAACTGGGTAAATTCAAAAGAGATGACTAAAGTAAAGGAAGGCTAAGTGAAAGGGTTGTAAGAAGCAGTCAAAATATTTAGATCCCTGTGTCCCACCCTCTATACCACACTTTTGGGTGATTGCTTCTCCCCCACCCAACTAATCTATACTTGCCACTAGGATTTCAGTCAAATCGAAGTGTCATATTCTCATTCTCCTAGAACCTGGCTAGAAAACAATACTATCATTATAGAACAATTAGTTATTATTGTGAAAATACTCTGTCCTTCTAGAGAAGAGGATGCATTATAGCAGAAAAATTAGAGGAACTATGATAATTTTATACTTGAATCTAAAATACAAAGGATCTTAGAATCTAGAAAATTCATTCTTGAACAACACATTCTCCCTTTAGTTCCAAATTTTCTTTATTAAAGGATTTACATCAGACCTTTAAAAAAAGTAAAAAGATTATAATCCTTATTCAATTAGCACCATGGACAGGTCACATAACACAAGTTTCTTAATTTCAAAATCAGGAAACTAGCCAGCTTGTCTATTTCAGGGGTTTTGTAAAAGGACTGATGAAATGATAGATAAGAAAATGCATTGAAAAACACAAAAGTACTATTTTGACATAAGGGAATACAATTACACATTTGTTTGCTTTTATAAATTGTAACTGTTACCTGCAACAGAGGAGCAATGCTGCTGGGGTTTTCTCTGTAGAAGCTGTTGTCGAACATGTTGATCAACTTCAGGTTCTTCACATTCAGCCCCAGTGTGTGGAGCAGAAGCAGGGGGCAAAGTTGTATTCTGGGGCTGAGGGAGTACATTCCCTGCAGACTTGCACTGGGAATCCCTGTGTTCTTCCAAACAGCCAGCTGGCTTCTTCTCCCTTGTCTTCTTTATCAGGGTGACCCGGTCTCTAATGGACTTAGCAACAGCTTTGGAATCACTTTCGTGGAAGAATCCTGACTTGACCTACAAACAAAACATAATAAGCAAATTACATCTTTAACATTTACGATTTTAACTTTTTACTAGCAGAATTATTTTGTGCCCCCAAATTCTAAATGTTATTAAATAACAGTTAACTTGTTTATATGTTCTTTTTTTTTCAATTTAATATAATTGACAGTTTCAGGTGTACATCATGGTGATTCGATATTTTGGATGTACATCTATGTTCTTTCTTAATCAAACATACATAAATTCAGCATAAGAAAAACAATACCATTACCAAGCACTGTTAAAATAATTCTGACTTTAAATGAAAACAAATAACTTGATGTTTCAGTACATGCAGTCTTATTACAGACCATTTGTGATTGTCATTAGGTTTGTGAAAGATTAAAAAGGTTTCCTTATTCAACAACGTTAAGTGCCTACAATGTGCCCAGTACTGGACTCCAGAGACATATAAGTTACTACATCAGTCCTTTGTCCTGTATGAGCACACAATCTGATGGTAAGACGGTACAAATTTAACTTAAAATAAGGTAGAAATGAGCTGCTGCAAAAGCCCCAAAGGAAAAAGTAGAGAAAGTGTCACAGAGAAAGGTTAACTCTGATTTTAATTAAAACAAAAAAAGGTACTTGCTGGCTGTTAAGGGAGGTGTGGACGAAGTTTAGAGATCCACACTCTAGGCAAAGGGACATATGCTCACAGCAAAGTACTACATCTTACCAGGCGTTAGAAGAGTGAGAGAAGAGAAGTTAAGGGCTTGCTGTCTGAGAAGAGCAGGGCTGAATAGCAGAGAAGATGACTTGAGGAGGTGTCATGGCATATCATTCTCAGTCCTACAATCTGTTTTTTAAAGAATGTCTTGGGGGTCTGCAGACTCAGGGAAATTTCGTGGTAGTCGAAAGATGATTAAAATGTTAGATGGAATCCATATATTTAATTCACTCCCTCCCGAAGCTCCAAAAACAAAATACCCCATACTAAATGGATTTTTAAGTTGTAAACCCACAGGGACAGGGAGAATAAGAGAAAGACAATAGCAGCAACATTTTGGACATTGCAGAATGTGGAAAACAGATTAAGTAATAAATGACCTAGCAGTCCTGAAAAAGGTGAATTAGGGAAAGCTGAGAATCATTATGACTTATACTGAAAAATGCTCATTAAGGCACAGGAACTGGCAATACCAGTTACTTCCAGAACTGGATAAAGTCAAAAGAGATGACTAAAATAAGGAAGACTAAGTGAAAGGGTTGTGAAAAACAGTTAAATATTTAGATCCCTATGCCCCACCCTCCATTCCATACCTTTGGGTGAGTGCTTCTCCCCTACTCAAGAAGCCTTGAGTTTTGTTCTCTGGAGAGGGTAAAAGAGGGGCTCTCTGGATTATGGAACACCAGGCACAACTGAGGGTAAGGCTTCTACATAGAAAATAAGATTAAATGACCATATGCATGCTGAATGGCATATGCAGAAACCCTTAGCCCTTTTCCTCACTTGGCTACCAAAGTACCAGTAACCAGACCCTAACCCTTCAGGACGGACAATGAAAGATGATTCTCTGGCGAATTTGACCAATCTAAGAAGACAGACCTACAAATATTTTTAATAAAGATTTTACTTATTTATCTGAGTGAGAGTGAAGGCAAGAGATCACAGAGGGAGAGGGAGAAGCAGACTAGCTGCTGAGTAGACAGCCCAATGTGGGGTTTGATCCCACAATCCTGGGATCATGACCTGAACCAAAGGCTTAACCGAATGAGCCACCTAGGCACCCCACACCTATAAATATTGATGTCAAAGATTCCTTAATTAAAGGCCTATCCAGATACCCTACCTTATGGGTCAAAGTTAACAAGTCTGACACAAGCAATCACATCACCCAATAGGCTGTAAGACCCTGTGGTCAGCAAAATTATGGCCCCTCAAAGGTATCCCATCCTAATCCTTGAACTTGTGAATATAATGAGATATCATTCCCATTATTTTGCTGTGAAGAGTTGACCTTAAAATAGGGAGATTATCTAAGTGAGTCTTTTACCAGCTGGCAACTCTTAAAGGATTCAACATGGTATTGCTGAATTTGAAGATGGAGTGGGGTACATGACAGGACTGAAAACCAGCCTCTAGGAGCAGAAAGTGACCACCAGCTTACAGCCACCGAGGAAACAGGGGCCTCAGTCTTACAACCATAAGGAACTGAATTCTGCCAACAAATCAAAAGCAGTCCCCGACCCCCACACTCTCCTCACACTCCCCACCAAAAGCCTCCAGAGAAGAGCCCAGGCCACTGACACCTTGATTTCAGCCTGTGAGATCCTAAGTAGAGAATCCAGTGAAGTCCACTAGGACTTTTGACCTCTAGAACTGAGATAATAAATGGGTGTTGCTTTAAGCCACTAAATTTGTGGTAATTTATTACACTGCAACAGAAAACAAATATAGTCTCTAAAATCTATTAATCATAAGCAACTAGCCAAGAATAATCAGAAATATCAGAAAAGCCTCTAACAAGAACACAAAACACAAAACCATCAAAAGTGAAACAACAATTTGGAGAAAAGAGACTATATGGGAAGAAAAAAATGTCAAAAACACTCTCTTTACTTATGTTACAAAGAGATGTGATAATATTGCCTCCACAAAACAAAGAACAAGATGTTTACTCTAAAGAAGGAACAGTTCAAAAAAATAAAAAGGAACTCTTAACATTAAAAACATGATAGCAGAAATGAAAAATTCAGTGGAAGGGTTAGAAGGTAAAGTTAATAATATCTGCCAGAAAGAAGAATAAAAAGACAAAAGGATGGGAAACAGAAAGGTTAAGAACACTAGAGAATTAGTTCAAGAGGTTCAACATCCAAATGATAACAGTTCCAGAAAGAAAACAATGGGGAAGAAATCATCAATAAAATACTTCAAGAAATTCCCCAGAAACTAAAGGATATGCATTGACAGATTGGAAGGGTCCACTGAGAATCCAACACAGTAGACGAAAATAAACCCAAATCAAGACACATCACTGTGAAATTTTAGAATACTAAAGAAGAAACAGAAACTACTACAAGCTTCCAGAGAGCAAATCACATGCAAAAGTTTCAGAAAATAGAACTTTGTACTTCTCAATACCAATACTGAAAGCTAGAAAAGCATAACAGTGAGTCTAAATTTTTTTTAAACTGCAACCTAAAACGCTTTAGCCAGCCAAGGAATCAATTAAATATGAATATAGAATAAAAATATTTTCATACATACAAGTCTTAAAGAATTTACCTCTTATATCCTTTCTTTAAGAAGCAGACAGAGGAAGTGTGTCACTAAAACAAGAGGATAAGCCAAGGAAGAGAAAGACATGGGATTAAAGAAACATGAAACCCTATAGAAGAGAGGAAGAGAAGTCTAGAAAGATAGTAAAGAGAAATATCAGGATAATAGCTGTGCACCAGATGTCCAAGGCAATCATTCCAGATTAGAACACTATTACTATAAAAACAGACAGGTTAAAGGCTATCATCTCCAAGATCCCCAATGTCAATGTTCCATCCTTATTTTTAACCTGAGGACAGAATGCCCAGGCTAACCTGGCTTAGACGCTCTGTACTTGGCTAATTTGACTATGTGCTGCAAAAGCGCCTACACACCTTCCCTCCAAGCACTGTAGCAGCCTGGGAGAGGTGGGGACACACATTCAAACCCACAGACGTTATCTGCTGTCATCTGCTCTGTAAGGAGGGGAACATGGGGTGATGAGAAGTAGAGAGGTCAGAGGGGCCCACTCCACATCAAACCATATTGTTACCAGACAACTAATTTTAAAGGTCCACACAATGGTCCACTGGTGACTGATTGGTGAGCCATGCATGTATTTCCCTGAACTCACTCATGACCTCACCTGCTGACTTCCCCAGAAGTGACTCTTGTAAACACTTAGCAAAGCTGAAGCCAGACTATGACTGAGAGACTCCATTCAGTTTATGTGCTCCTGAACATTTTCACCTAATAGTAACTTCAATAACCAGCTAGATATGTGCTTGCCACTCAGGTTTTTAAAACAAAACAGCATATTACCTGATAAACTATAACAAAAAGCAAAGAAATGAGTAACATAAAAGTCAGGGTATATATTACCTGTGGTGACTAGGGAAGGGAATACAACTGGGAGAGGCATATAAGTGCCTCATATAGTGGCTTCTAAGGTACAGGTTGTGTTCTATTTCTTTTTTTAAAGATTTTATTTATTTATTTGACAGAGAGTGTGCTCCATTTCTTAACAAAAGTAGTGTTTTATTATTCTTTATACCGTACATACACACATACTGTACATCTCTGCTACAGAGATGCATTTCACAATAAAAGAATTTAAATAAAGAAAAGGAGAAAATAGCGAGGAAAGAAAGCAATAAGGAGAAAGGAATCGACTAACCCTGATATTATAAAGGGCAACAGTGGTGGGGGGAGTGGAGAAAAGCTGTAGGATTCACTTACCATTTCATACGCTACTTCCTCAGAGGTATCTGTTTCTAAATTGAAACTGAATTCAATTGCTTCATTGTCTTTGTGCTTGCCTTTCAATTTTTTAGGGTCTTCAACCCAGAGTCTTAAGGCCAGGGATGAATTTGAGCAGTCATCTTCCTCTGCTAATTCCACCCTCAGTCCTGTATCCTCAGCAAAAAATGCGTGGTTTAGTAGGTCCCTGACAGACAACCTAATAAACAAAATACATATCTCATTATCAATTTTTCCAATCATGAACAAGATATAGAACTCTTAATTAGCAAACATCAATGAAATCAAAGTAACAATCTTATTTTAAATTTCCTATTAATTAGACCATTAATCTGCATCATTATGAAAAAATGAAATCTTATATCCAACTTATTATTTACCAAGGATGCAAAGAAATCCTAACCAACATGCACTTAAAGTCACCTTAAAGATTGTTTCCAGCAGCATAGCTAGATTTTGAATTTTAACATACCTATAAGTATGCCTAGAGAACTAGAGAAGTGTTACAGTATGTTAGGTAGAGTGACTAGTTTCCCCAAGCCACTGACTTAAGTTACTAAAACTCAAACAATAGGGGCACCTGGGTGGCTCAGTGGGTTAAAGTCTCTGCCTTCAGCTCAGGTCATGATCCCAGGTTCCTGGGATGGAGCCCTGCATCGGGCTCTCTGCTCACCAGGCAGCCTGCTTCCCCCTTTCTCTCTCTGCCTGCCTCTCTGCCTACTTGTGGTCTCTGTCTGTCAAATAAATAAATAAAATCTTTTAAAAAATACAAAACTAAAACTCAAACAACAGACTGTCAGCAAAGGAAACTAAAAACTCTTCTGGATATATAACCTCTAAAGGAAATCAGAAATACAAACTCTTTTGCAAACGTTATAAATAGAAGTCATTGACTCCATTAATAATAATCTAGTCAGTGAACTTCACTCTTTAGAGAATGCCATGAATGAAATTAATTTAGTTCAGCAAAGTCCCATGGTTTTCTTCAAGTATTTAAGCCTAGTGTTTCAGGCCAAAGTATACATACAATGGATACCCCTCTACCTAATATTAGAGATTAACCATCTCTGAAGAGGGGAAAAAAAAAAGGACAGTGGTTCAAAAGATTCTTTCACAAGCTGGGGCAGTTAATGTCCTTTGCTTGGGCCAATTTCTAAAAACATATATATAATATCTAATCTATCTATATCATAGGCCAGAGAGAGCTAAAACTCACGTATTTCATAATGTCTATATAGAAAATCTCTCTTAGACTATTTAAAGCAGATAAAGTATACTGAGAAGCATGGTATCCTGTAAGTTGAAGATTTTCAACCCTCCTGATTATGTTTTTAGTGATCAAGGGACAAATAATTAAGAGACTGTTATAAAAAGAATAAGATTCCTCAGACTAGTTTCAAGACTAAGGTGAGACGTGTTTAAGACGACACAACCAAGGGTCACCTGAGTGTCTTAGTCAGTTAAGTGTCTGCCTTTGGCTCAACTCATGGTCTCAGGGTCCTGAGATCCAGCCCTGTGTCTGGTGCTCTGCTCAGTGGGGAGCTTGCTTCTCCCTCTCCCTCTACCCCTCCCCTCTCCTCTCACACACTCTTTCTCTCTCTCAAATAAATAGGTAAAATCTGAAGAACAACAAGTATACAACCAAGTCAAGCTCTCTACCTTTCAATGAAAATGTAGCCTATGTATTTTTACTATGGAATAACTACAGTAATAGCAGAAGACACCATTAAATACTTACTACTGTTAGTTATTTTATATGCAATATCTTTTTAATCATTAAAATAAATACCTGCATTGAGGAACAGAGGTAACTCGCTCAAGATCATACTGGCTAAGTGTGAGTCCACATTTGAGTCTTAGTCTGATGTAGAAGCCTGTGTTCTTTCTAATACACTAATATATAATGAATCCTTTTGAATATTCCAACGTTCTTTGGTAATAGATCACAATTAAAATGCTGTAAAAGCAATAATCAGAATCCAAACTAAAATGGGTACTTCCACATAGTACAACTGACCCTCAAACATGTTTGGAGGGGGGATTGGGGTGCCAATCTCAGCTGAAAATCTGTGTATAGCTCCTAACTTCCCAAAAACTCAACTACTAATAGTCTACTGTTGACCAGAAGCTTTGCCAATAACATATACAGTTGATTAACACAAATTTTATAGGTGTTATATACCATATTACATTATGTATTATATACTGTATTTTTACAGGAAAGTAAGCTAGAGTAAAAAAATATTAAGAAAACCATAAGGAAGAGAAAATACATTTACAGTATTGTATAATATGTTATTCAAGAGACAACTGCATTTTTAGATTCACTTAAAAACAAGCACATCTAAACTCTTACAACTCAAAACCAGTAACAACAACAACAAAGAATAAACAACCTAATTTTAAAAAGGGCAAAGGAGTTGACCAGACATTTCTCCAAGGAAGATATAACCACATGAAAAGATACTCAACATCATTAGACATTAGGGAAATGCAAATCAAAACCACAATGAGATACCACTTCATAGCCATCAGGATGGCTATTATCAAAAAAATGGAAAATAGCAAGTGTTGGTGATGATGTTGACAAATTGGAACCTTCATATGTTGCTGGAAGGAATACAAAATGGTGCAGGCACTGTGGAAAAAAATTGGCGGTTCTTCAAGGAATTAAACATAGTATTACCATATGATCCATTCCTAGGTATATAATGAAAAGAATTGAAAGCAGGGATTCAAGCAAATACTTATTCACCAATGTTCATGCAGCATAATTCACCATATATCATACAGGTAAAAATAACCCAAGTATCCAAATGGATGGATATACAAAATGTGCTGTGTGTGTATACGTGTTTCTTCCTTAAAAAGGAAGGAAATTATGATACAACATGGAAATCAACTTTGAAAACCCTATGCTAAGTGAGATAAACCAGACACAAAAGGACAAATACTATACTGATTCCACTTACATGAAGTACTCAGAGGAAACAAATTCATAGAGACAGAAAGTAGAATAAAGGTTACCAGGGATTGAGGGGAAGAGGGAATGGAGAGAGAATGCGTACAGAGTTTCTGTTGTGGTAATGAAAAGGTTCTGGGAATAGCAGTGATGGTTGTTTAACAATGTGAAAGTACTTAATGCTACTGAATTGTACACTTAACATATGATTAAAATGGTCAATCTCAGGTTATGTATATTTTACCATAATTAAAATATATAACTACCTAGAGATAGCCTGTTGGTAAAATAATGTTCAGTAATAAAGATACAATGAAGCAGGCTTTACCTCAGTGGCCTTTATATAGTCTCAGATATACAACACTAAACTTAGAAAACTAACAAAAATGAGGGACAGTCAATAAAATGTGGGTAAAAATAATTTCTGTAAAGGACCTATCACCTTTATTAATCATAATCAATAAGGAGGTAAAAAAATCAAAGGACTAACCTACTGATTTAACTCGACAACTGTCCAAAGCTCAAATTAACAGGAAATAAAAGCTAAAACTAAAGGGATATATCCATAAGAAAAACACAAGTTGTGTTATAAATAAACTTAGAATACTAATTCTTAGACATAAATAGCCCTATCTATTTTACCATTATCATGACACAAGGACATTGGTCAAATATGAAACACTTGGGGAGTTGATGGTCAATTTTTTCTTAAGCTATCATTTTTTTCTAAGTACTTACCTGAAGGTGACAATTCAGAAGCACTCTACTATCAGTGACTATTAAACTGAAAGGTGAAGGTGATGAAAACTTGTCACAACACAAACAAAACCCAAATTCCAGTTCAAGAAAAATTCGGCACATGATATCAAAGTCCAAAATGGCAAACAACATGCACTGATATACTTCACCCCAGACAGAATGGTTTGTGTTCCATTCAAAAATAATAACTGGTATTATTCAAAGGTCACAAAATGACCCAGTCCAAGGGAAGAGTTTAATGTATCCATCTGTTGTATCATTTCACTACATTTGTACCCACCTTTCTGATTTGTTTTGGCGAATACATCCTTCAATGATTTCTTTCACTTCAGGATCAGTGACTTTATTGAAACTGGCTGGTTTTATGCCCTGAGAAAAGAAAAACAGTTTCTAGTCACAAACTAAACAATTGATTGAAAAATAGTTTCTAGTCACAAATTAAGCAATTGAAAGCTCAAGTCAATATGACACTTATTAACATAATAATTTTTAACACTAAACCATATTCAAACTTTAAATGAGATAAATATAGACATATAGTGCAAACTTAAACAATTTGTTGAAGATATTGTCACAGTTCTAATAGTCTATAATAAATTTCACAGTGAAAAACTGTGAACAATCTAAATTTCTAACAAGAGATACAAATTATGTGATAAATATATATGCTGTTATGCAAAAAATAAAAATGTTCTCAGAGTATTTAATAACATGGATAATTCTCTTATTGCAACATTAAGTAGGGAATAAATATTTGATCCCAAAATATACATGCAAGCATAACACCAATTAACAAACTGTAATAAACAAGTCTTCCAGAATGGCGAGAAGCCATAATCAATCAATATATATGTATGTTTGTGTGTGTGGGTGTTGTGTATATGTATTTCTGAGAAATCTATATTATTTTTATCATTAAGCAATACTAAAATATAGAGAGGAACTCAAAGCTAATTATCAGATTCTAGAAATTCAGTAACAAATTAGTAAGGTCCAGACAATTAAAAATGTTTCTGTAGCTATTAGCTGCCTGAATCTGCTTATTTATATTCTATTACCCTCAAATTATGAGTTTTAGATTTAAAACAATAATCATTAGGGGCGCCTGGGTGGCACAGTTGGTTGAGCATCTGACTCATGGTTTCAGCTCAAGTTATGATCTCGGGCTCCTGGGATCAAGTCCTGAGCGGGGTTCTGCACTCAGCATGGAGTCTGCTTGAGATTCTCTCCCTCCCTCTTTCTGACCCTCCCACTCATGGGCGCGCTCTCTCTCTCTCTAAAATAAATAAATCTTTTTAAAAAATCATTACAGTTATTTAACAAAAAACTCCAAATTAATCTAGAAGGAGAAAGATATCATAGAACAATTGCAATCTAAAGCCTAGTTCTGGGTCTGACATACTTCACAGGATACAGAATCAGAATGCCCAGTATCACATAGTAGATAAATTGGTGAGATTAGGAGTTAAGTGGGATCTCAAATTCTAGAAGCTTTCTTACAGATGGAAACATGAATTATGATATAATATTTTTGTGACTTTAAAATAAGATAATAAAGTCACCATTCAAAATATGGAGTTACATCATTCTACTTATAGAAAAAGTCCTTTATGGCCTTCCATTGATCTCTTAACCTATTTCCCAGTCCTGGGTAATTACTGCTCCTAGGTGAAAATAATTGGGGAACTGCAACTTAAAAAATTGAGTACACAGTTTTTTCTATTTGTTGCTGTACAATGTACAGACCAAGACTAAAAAGACATTCTAGCCTTACCTCTTTTTCTCAGCTCTTTGTTACAGTCCACACTTAAATTTCCCATATAGTCTAAATGATGGCTTTTTATACTTGGTTTGTTCAAATCAGGATTCAAACAAGGTCCTCATAGTGCATGTATGGCTCATACCAAGCTTACAAGAGGCAACTATTACATTTTCAAGAATTTTGCAAGCTGACTGTTAAACATAGTCATTTACAAAATTTAAATTACATAAGCTTATAATTAAATAAATTATATCAACAACCAAGGTAATAAATACTGAAAATATCAGTCAGTCCTTAATTATTTTACTACATTTTACTATTATTTATGCTCTTGAGGTTTATTCTAACCATATGGTGGAAATATCATTTAAGTTCCACTGTGTATACTGTCTCCAAACCTGCATTCAGTGAGGTCACACTGGTGACTTAAACTTAAAAAAAATTTTAAACTTAAAAGTCACTGTGGAAATATTTAACACCAAGGAAATCAGGAAATGCTAAAAATCAGTGTTTTTTCTTTTTCAGAGAATTGGTTGTTGAACATTTACCTGCTCACCACTACTTTAAGTCTCTTGTATTCTTTAACAGTTCCTCCCCCTTTTGCTTTCATGAAATTGATTTGCTGGAGAAACTAAGTCATTTGCCCTACAGAATGGCCCACATTCTGGAATAGTGGCCTTATTTCTAGTCTCCCTATACAATTATCTCTAGAGTCAGACCAACTTAGGGTCAAAATACACCATTATTAGTAGTGTTTGAACTTGGGCAAGTCACAACCTCTGGTTCTCAGTCTCATCATTCATAAATTGAAGATAGTACCATCTTGTAAGGATTTAAATATGAAAGTATACAGTATAAGCATGCATTTTAAAAGGGTACCTATTAATATCAGTTACTTTAAACACTTTGACAGTCTCTTTCTTGGCCTATTCTAGAGCCACCCAACTGGATTATGAAACAGACCTATTCTGAACTATCCTAAGACTTTACTTCTACCTCTCTTATATCCCTTACTCTATTCCTATCCTCTGATGTTTATACCTGTTTGTGAATTTATCCATACTAAAAATGCAAGCTCTTTGTGGGTAGCAAACACTTCTTATTCATCTTTACATTCCTTGAAATTTGTAATGCAACAAAATACTCCTAACAGGGAATCAAATACTATAGCTATTGAATAATATTTTGAACACCCTTTTATAATCAGGCTTTTAGAACCAGAAACCTTCAAAACCATTTAGTCAATCTTCATTATTCAGCTTTGAAAAAATAATATCCACCTAATAAATGTAAAAGTGATTTACAAACAAGTGGTTATAGATAATATGTCTGTAAATTTACCCAATTTACTAATACAGAGCATTTTATGTGACCCCAATAAAGTATAGGTATATAACATAAATCTAAAGCTTGTTACATTAAAATTATTTTAAATTTAGCACTGTTATATAGCACTAAACCAAAATTAGTTTTAAAATAACTTTACCAACTTCAACATGAAATGTGACAATCTAAGAAGTAAAAAGAATAAAGTTATACCTACACTAGTTACTTTACGGTATATTTGAGCTGCATTCTGGCACTCAGAATAAGGGTACTCTGAAGTAGCCATTTCCAGCATACACATTCCAAAAGCATAGACATCTACAGATTCATCGTAGTGCTCTTCATACATCTCTGGGGCCATAAACTCAGGAGTCCCTACAAAATAACACCATATCCACATCTTTATTAAAAAGAAAAATGTATCCACCAATATCACATTCCCTCTGCCATAAGGATTACCAGAGTTAATTTCTGCTCCCTAAACCAAATTTCTAAATATTTGCAGAATACTTGCTATACCTATATAAAGTACTTCAGGAATTTCCTTAACTTTCTATACTCATGGAGTACAATCTGTAACACTCAAGATTAGGTAACAATTACTAAAATCTGTTTTTTTTCTTTTTTTGTTAATTTTTAAAACGTTTTTATTTCTATCCTTCCTGTATAAATTTTTCTGAACTAAATTAGTAAATCCTCTTCCTTAAGTCTTCAGAACCTTTTAATGATCTTTAATATATTCCAAAAAAGAAATACACTAGGATGTCTCTGAAATAAGTCAATATGTAATAGATATTTCAAAGCAAATTCACATTCTAGTCCAGGAGTCAGCAAACTTTTCTGTAAAGAAGCAGATAGTAAATATTTCAGAGACAACAGTCTCTGTCACAACTACTCAACTTTGCCACTGTAGTGCAAAAGCACCCACAGACAATACATAAATGAGTGGATATAGCTGTGTTCTCATAAAGTGTTATTTACAAAAATAGGCAATGGGGCCAGATTTGGCTCATGGGTCACAGTTTGCTGATCCCTATTCTAGATATAGACAATTAGCAAAATCTCCCTTTATCCAACCAATAAACTATAAAAGTTTAATCACCTATAACACTCTTAGCAAATGATGTTCGCATTAAGGTGGCTAGGCCTAGATCACCAATCTTCACAGATCCAGTGGGTCCAGTGATGAAAATATTGTCACACTTCAGATCCCGGTGAATAATGGGAGGAGTCCTAGTGTGCAAGAACTGCAACCCCTTTAAAATTTGCCTGCACCAGCTCCTTAAGACCTTTGGTTTCATGACTTTAAATCGTTTTAAGTACCTACACAAAGAAACAGAAGACCACATGTAAACACACATACCTAGTTTATTATATGAGCACTATTAGGGTAAATCATGTAAGCTGGCTGCTATTGTAAGTACTATGCTTGCCATCACTGAACTGTTTTTCTATTCTCTGTTATAGAAAAACAATTTTAAATCTAAGGTTTCAGGGGCACCTGGGTGGTTCAGTGGGTTAAGCCTCTCCCTTTAGCTCAGGTCATGATCTCAGGGTCCTGGGATCGAGTTCCGCATCGGGCTGTCTGCTTGGCGGGGAGCCTGCTTCCCCTCTCTCTCTGCCTGTTTCTCGGCCTACTTGTGATCTCTCTCTGTCTCTCTGTTAAATAAATAAAAATCTTTAAAAAAAAATCTAAGGCTTCATTCTTAGAGAAGATATCCTGCCAAGTTTAGCAGTTTTTAGTATTTTTAATTCAAAACAAGAATCATTCTAATCAGAGTATCCTTTTGTGGAAAGGTAGCACAATTTCAAAAAGAAAGTTCTTCTCTACTTTCTAATAACTGCTTATATAAGGTCACCACAGGGTTTAACTATGTAAAATTTTACTGCAAAGATGCTAGGAAACAGAAAAACTATCTCACATTCAATAGTTATAAATAACTGATTACACCATCAAATGAAAAACTGTAGTCAGAAATAAAAGTAAATAAACTATAATTATACAGTCCTGTTCACTAGATATGTGAATGGAGCCATACCCTTGAAATTTCATTATTTTTACAAAATGACATTACTTCTAATTCTAAAATTCTATGTGATCCCACAAATATTCATTTCTCAATACTGTATTTTCTTTTTTGTTTTTAATACTGTATTTTCTAATGAACTTCATTAACATCCTAAATTTTTCAACCTGCCCTGAAGCACAGTCACTAGATTCAGATGCTACCTATTCTTTAATCAAGTAGTTATTTTAGTATATGTGCTGCCGAAGCGAGCACATCAAGTAGTTATTTTATAAACAACTTTTATGACTCTTGAAAATTATATCCAAGTAAAACTTCATTGGCACTGTCAAAGTCAACTTACGTCTTTAAAGTTCCTGATGTCATAAGTTCAGTCACCAATACAATACATTTCTTTCCTTTTAATATAGATTCCCAGGAATCATAAAATCGAACAATATTAGGATGTTGGAGACCCTTTAACATTTCTGCTTCTTCCTTGAACCTTTGCTGCTCAGCTTTGGTTAATTTACGATCCTGAAATGGAATAAGAATTTCCAAATTAGGGGTGCCTGGGTGGCTAAGTGGGTTAAAGGCTAGGCCTTCAGCTCAGGTCATGATCCCGGGGTCCTGGTTTGGGTCCTGCAATGGGTTCTCTGCTTGCTGGGGAGCCTGCTTCCTTCTCTCTCTCTCTCTGCCTGCCTCTCTGCCTACTTGTGTGCGCTGTCAAATAAGTAAATAAAATCTTTTTAAAAAAAAGAATTTCCAAATTAGAGTCTAGAAATTCTCATGCACATGTGTAACATCACTCAAATGTGCCTTATTTTGTTGTTTTCATTTATGTATGTATTTATCTTCACCTATCAATTTTTTTCTCAGGACCTATATAATCACTGATATATTTTATTAGGTGGATACTATGACTCCTCCCATTCAACAGTGCCCCAGCACTGTTCATAACTATGGCAATGGGGCCAGAGTTCATAACTATGTTATAGTTCATAGTTCATAACTATGTTATAAATCCACCTACAAAATCATTACCTTAAAAATCAATACCTCATATGATAACTAAACTTTCTGTGATAATCAATTCATAATATATACAAATATCAAATCATTATGCTATACACCTTAAACTTATACAGTGTTATATGTCAATTATATCTCAATAAAACTGGAAAAATACAATTTCCTTTGCTGGCACTTTGGAGAACAGTGTGGAGATTCCTCAAGAAATTAAAAATAGAGCTTCCCTATGACCCTGCAATTGCACTCTTGGGTATTTACCCCAAAGATACAGATGTCATGAAAAGAAGGGCCATCTGTACTTCAATGTTTATAGCAGCAATGGCCATGGTCACCAAACTGTGGAAAGAACCAAGATGCCCTTCAACAGACGAATGGATAAGGAAGATGTGGTCCATATACACTATGGAGTATTATGCCTCCATCAGAAAGGATGAATACCCAACTTTTGTAGCAACATGGATGGGACTGGAAGAGATTATGCTGAGTGAAATAAGTCAAGCAGAGAGAGTCAATTATCATAGGGTTTCACTTATTTGTGGAGCATAGCATATAGAATGGAGGACAAGGGGAAATGGAGGAGAAAGGAGTTGAGGGAAATTGGAAGGGGAGGTGAACCATGAGAGACTATGGACTCTGAAAAACAATCTGAGGGTTTTGAAGGGGCGGAAGGTGGGAGGTTGGGGGAACCAGGTGGTGGGTATTAGAGAGGGCACGGATTGCATGGAGCACTGGGTGTGGTGCAAAAACAATACTGTTACGCTGAAAAAAAATTAATTTTTTTAAAAATTTCCTTTGCTGGAAAAGAAAAACAAGGTATCAAAATGAAAAAACATAATAATCAAAACAAATAGAAGTTTCCATAAATCTGAAATTTCCACATCTATAGGATCTACAATGTCAGGATAGGAATAATCAAAATGTTAGACATTAGGCATTTATTCTGGTTAAACTTCTGAATTGCCAACATACTTCCAGACAGAAATACAAGATTACCATCCAGTAAAATACCTTCAAACAGGAACTGGACCTCTAATCTGCTACATTAAATTCTAGAAGTCAGAGGAGCAACATTTACAGAATTCTGAGGGAAGACTGTAACCCCAAAACTCTGAACCCAGACAAGCTACCAACC
This sequence comes from Mustela nigripes, assembly GCF_022355385.1. NCBI lineage: Eukaryota > Metazoa > Chordata > Mammalia > Carnivora > Mustelidae > Mustela > Mustela nigripes. The sequence continues at coordinate 77,854,887 of NC_081575.1, read as the reverse complement.
AAATTTATAAGGGAAAAAGAAACACATCTTCATGAAAACAAGGACCCAAAGTTTACCATACCGTACACCCTTTCTGAAACTATTACTCAAAGAATTTCAGTAAAAATCTAGCCAGATAACATCATTAGAAAAGGAAAGTATGACATACAATAAATAGCATGAAATTTCCAATAATGCTTAGTCAAGGCTAAGTAATCATGGTTAATGTGGTTATTAAAACAGAAGGAATTTTCTAAATAATAATTTCAATAGAAGATATGTAATGCAAAAAGAAATTCTGCAATTAAGACTCTAGATGATCACTGGGTGTTATATGTAAGTGATGAATCACTAAATTCTATACCTGAAACTAATATTACACTGTATGTTACATAACTAGAATTTAAATAAAAATTTGAAACTATAAAAAAATAAATTGAATTTTTAAAAAACAGAAAAAGAAGAATAAAAATTTTTGTCTTCTGAAAGTGAGAGCAGGAAAGGAAGGAGAGAACTATTTTAAGTTTTGATTTTGACAGAGAAATAATCAAGTAGCCTAGTTAAAAATTTAAGTATAATTTTCATTTCAAGATGACTGACAACATATTAAATTAATTCCCTTCTCTTCCTAAATCTCACCAAAATGACAAAAGAAATACATAAGCAAATCCACAGTAGTATCGGAAATATGAGAAGGGTTAAATTTTTTTTTTCTGGTTGCAGTTTTACATTTTTTTTATTATTTTTTATTTTTTATAAACATATATTTTTATCCCCCGGGGTACAGGCCTGTGAATCGCCAGGTTTACACACTTCACAGCACTCACCATAGCACATACCCTCCCCAATGTCCATAACCCCACCCCCTTCTCCCAATCCCCCTCCCCCCAGCAACCCTCAGTTTGTTTTGTGAGATTAAGAGTCACTTATGAAATAAAAAATAAAAAATTAAAAAAAAAAAGAGTCACTTATGGTTTGTCTCCCTCCCAATCCCATCTTGTTTCATTTATGGAAATATGAGAAGGGTTAAATTTTTTAAAGATAAATAATAAAAACATTGATAGAATATACTTTTATGAAACTCAAGAGAGTAGAAGAAATGGTAACTTGATAGACACAAAAGACTTCCATTAAAGAGGTTGTTTTATTTTTTTTGAAAAAAATAAGCTACTGGGATTTCATCAAAATAAAAATCTCCACAGCAAAGGAAACAATCAACAAAACTAAAATGCAACCTACAGAATGGGAGAAGATATTTGCAAATGACATATGTGATAAACCACATAAAGAGCTTATAAAACTCAACATCCAAAAAAACAAGTAATCCAGTTAAAAACTGGGCAGAAGACATAAGTAGACATTTATCCAAGGAAGACATAGAGATGGCCAAGAGACACAAGATGTTCAACATCACAAATCATCAGGGAAATAAAAATCCAAATTACAATGAGGTATAACACCTGTCAGAATGGCTAAAATCAACAGCTCAGAAAACAACAGGCATTGGTGAGGATGTGGAGAAAGGGGAACCCTCTTGCACTGTTGATGCAAATACAAACTGGTGAAGCAACTCTGGAAAACAGTACGGAGGTTCCTCAGAAAGTTAAAACTAGGACTCCCCTATGATCAGCAATTACACTACTAGGTATTTACCTAAAGCATCCAAAAATACTAAATAAAAGGAATACATGCACCCTCATGTTTATAGCACATTATCTACAGTAGCCAAATTATGGAAACAGTCCCAGTGTCCATCAACTGATGAATGGGTAAGGAAGATGTAGTGTGTATATATGTATACATACACACACACACACACACACACAATGGAATATTATTCAGCCATAAAAAGAATGAAATCTTGCCATTTGCCACAACATACATGGAGCTAGAGAGTATTATGCTAAGAGAAATAAGTCAGAGAAAAACAAATAACATGATTTCGCTCATATATGGAATTTAAGAAACAAACAAATGAGCAAAGGGAAAAAAGAGAGAGAGAGAGGCAAACCAAGAAACAGGCTCTTAACTATAGAGAACAAACTGATAGTTTATCAGAGGGGAGCTGGGTGGGGGGATGGGTTAAATAGGTGATGGGGATTAAGGAGGGCACTGGTTATGATGAGCACCTTGTGTTACATGGAAGTGCTGAATCACTATACTGCATACCAATAATATTATACTGTATGTTAAGTAACTGGAATATAAAGAAAAACTTTATGGGGCTCCTGGCCAGCTCAATCAGAAGAACATAAGACACTTGATCTTGGGGTCATGAGTTTGGGGCCCATGTTGGGTGTAGAGATTACTAATATGTATTTTTTAAAAGAGGAAAAAAGGGAAAACTTTTAAAAAGAGGTTTTTTTTTAAAGACTTCATGATAACCCTAATAAAGCAGCACATCAGGGCTGTGGCAATTTCATTTTTGGTTACTTTATTCACATTATTCCTTGTTGTGTGTATGGAAATATATAAAGGGATATTCAGTGCAGCATGGATTGGAATTGTGAAAAATTAGAAACAACTAAAATGTCAGTAATAAAGTTTATTATATGCCAGGTACTGCTCTAAATTTTTTAATATATTGATACATTTAGTCCTACAACAATCCTTTAAGATAGGCATTACTACTGTCATCTTCATTTTGCAAATGAAGAAACTGAGGTTAAGATGGTTAGGTAACCTGCCCAGGATCAAATGGGCTAAATGTGGGTTATAGCCAAATAACAAGTTAAAAGAATGAGGGAGATCTATGTATACTAATGTGGATAGGTCTCTAAGACATTCTGCTGAGAAAAAAAAAAAAGCACTTGGAAAAAATTACAAGATGGTAATTTGTACATAAAAAAACCCATCCTCAACAATGCTTTATTTTCTATTACATACTTAAATGCATAGATATAGGATGAGACAGATACACAAATGAGTAGCTGCAATTATATTTGGAAGGGAGAAGACTGGCATGTGAGTCTTTTCTCACATGATGACTAACTATATGGTACACCTCATAGTCACTCAGCAGTATCTCTTAATTTACTGAATATCTTTTATGGGACTATCTGAAGCTTAGTCTCCTAAGACTTTTTATATTTAACTTTCTCATCTATCTGGAGTTTCCTGTACATGCAGTCTTTTTATCTCAATGGTTAGTTGGTTGTGCTAGCACCACTTTAACTACTCTTTTCTCACTGACTTGAGGAAAATGTTTGTTGTATATTGTCTCTAGTTATACTGGATTCTGCTTCTTTTCACTAATCTGTCCATTCCTATGATAGTGGCTTTCAGTATGTATAATGCCTGATAAGACAAATCACTTCCCTATTCATTATTTTCTTGGCTTTCTCATCTCTTTATGTTCCATATAAACATTAAGATCACTTTTCCAATTAAAACAAAAGAATCACTTGGAATATAATTGGACTTATAGCAAATATACAGACATTAATTTGGAGAAAACTGTAACTAGGAAGCCATCTAAGAAGATGGTGTGTATCTTTCCATTTGTCCAGAGTTCCAGTAAGGTTCTTTGGGGGAGAGGGAGAGCAAGGAGAAAAACCTGTTACTCTTTTAGCTTATTTTTTTCCTGAACCACATATTTAATTTTAATTTATTTGAAAATCACTTAGTAAAACAGATTCTTTCTGATGTATAATTCCTTAAATTTCGACAAATGCATAAAGTGTATAACCACTGCCACAATTACACACAGAACAATTCCATTGATTCCACCCTCTCCCCACCGACACACACAAATTCCTTTGCGCCATCCTTTTCTAGTCAAACCCTCTTCGTACTCTTAAATTCCAGAAACTACTCATCTATTTATTATTCCTATAATTTTGCCTTTTCTGGAAAGTCCTATAAATGGGAAGAAAGTATACACAGACTTTTGAGTCTGGCATCTTTTACTTAGCACAATGTCCTTTAGATTGATCCATATATTGTTCTATCAATAGTCTGTTGCTTTTAATTGTTGAATAGTATTCCACCTATGAATGTACCACAATATGTTTATCCATTCCCAGATGAAAAACATTTGGGTACTTTCCAGTTTGGGGCAATTACAAATAAAACTACTATAAACATTCATGTACAACTGTTTGCATGAATATAGGTTTCCTTGGATAAATGTCTCAACTGGGATTGAAGGGTCATATGGTATGTTTAACTCTGTAAGAAACTGAGAGTGCCAGAATGGTTCTACCATTTTGTATTCTCACCAACAATGTATTAGAGTTTCTCCACATTATCCTCACTAGCAGTTGGTCCTGTCAGGATTTTGTTTCATTTGGTTGGGTTTTAGCCATTCCAATAGGTATACTGGGGTATCAGATTATGGTTTTAATTTTCATTTCCTTAATGATTACTGAGGGTGTGCATCTTTTTTTGCGCTTACTTGCTATACATCTATCTTCTTTGCTGAAATGTCTGTTCCAATCTTTAATCCATTTTTAATTAGGTTGTTTTATCTTATTGTTGAGTTTTGAGAGTTCTTTATAGATTCTGGATGCAAGTCCTTTGTCACGTATGAGATTTGAAAATATTCTCTGCCACTCTGTGGATTATCTTCTCATTTTCTTAACAGTGTCGTTCATAACACAAAATATTTTAAGTTTGTTGAACTCCAATTTATTGATTTTCTACTTTTATAGATCATGTTTTCATTGTTATATCCAAGAACTCTTTGCCTAACCAAAAGTGGAAAAGATTTTCTCAGGTTTTCTGCTAGAGGTTTTACAGTTTTATGTTTTACATTTTTAGGTCTATGATCTATTCTGAGTTAAATGTTGTATAACATGTGAAAATTAGGTGGAGGTTCATTTTTTTTTTAGTATGCATGTATAATTACTCAAGCACCTTTTGTTGAAAAGACCATCCATTCTATGCTGAATTGCTATTCTATCTTTTTCAAAAACCACTTGACCAGGGAGCAGCTGTGTGGTTCAGCTGGTTAAGCATCTGCCTTCAGCTTAGGTCATTATCCCGGGGGTTCTGAGATCAAGCCCTACATTGGGCTCCCCATTCAGTGGGGAGTCTGTTTCTCCCTCTCCCGCTCCCCACTTGTGGCTCGCTCTCTCAAATAAATAAATAAAATCTTCCAAAAAAATAAAAGACAAAATAAAATAAAAATCACTTGACCATATCTGTTTGGGTCTATTTCCAAATTCTATTCTGTCCCACTTATCTATGTGTCTACTTTTTGCCAATACCAAACATGTCTTAATTACTGTAACCTTGGAGTAAGTCTGAAAAATCACTTAACAGGAATTCATTAAACTTCTTTATCAAAATTGTTTTAGGGGTGCATGCATGGCTCAGTGGGTTAAAGCCTCTGCCTTCCGCTCAGGTCATGATCCCAGGGTCCTGGGGTCAAGCCCCGCATTGGGCTCTCTGCTTAGTGGGGAGCCTGCTTCCTCCTCTCTCTCTGCCTGCCTCTCTGCCTGCTTGTGATCTCTGTCAAATAAATAAATAAAATCTTTAAAAAATTGTTTCAGCTATTCCAGTTCCTTGCCTTTCCATATTAATTGGATTAATCAAATTAAAATCAGCTTGTCAACAACTACAAATATTCCCACTGGGATTTTGATGTAATTGTCTTGAATTTGTAGGTCATATGGAGAAAACTGACATCTTAATATTAAGTCTTCCAATCAACCAATCCATTTATTTGGATCTTCTTTGATTTTACTTTTTTTTTGGTTTTCAGCATACCGATAATGCACATACTTTATATACACTTAAGTATTTTTCTGGTGCTACTGTAAATAGTATTTTTTAAAAATAACAATTTCATGGTAGCATTTCTATACACTAATAATAAAGTAGTAGAAAGAGTAATTAAGAATTCCATTTACAATTGCACCAAAAAGAATAAAATACCCAGGAATAAACTTGACCAAGGAGGTGAAAGATCTTATACACTGAAAACTATAAAACATTGATAAAAGAAATTGAAGATGACACAAAAACATGGAAAAATATTCCATGCTCACAGATTGGAAGAATTACTATTGTTAAAATGCTCATACAACCCAAATGATCTACATATTCAATGCAATCTCCATCAAAATACCATCAACATTTTTCACAGAACAAGAGCAAAAAAACCCTAAAATTTTTTATGGAACCATAAAAGACCCCAAATGGCCAAAGAAATCTTAAGAAAGAAAAATAAAGCTGGGAGTATCATGATCTCAGATTTCAAGACGTACTACAAAACTGTAGTAATCAAAACAGTATAGCACTGGCATAAAAACAGACACATAGGTCAACAGAAAAGCACAGAGAACCCAGAAATAAAACCACACTTCTATAGTCAATTAATCTATAACGAAGGAGGCAAGAATATACAATGAGAAAAAGACAGTCTCTTCAATAAATGGTCTGGGAAAACTGGACAGCTACATGCAAAAGAGTGAAAACAGACTTTTCTTATACCATACACGAAAATAAACTCAAAATGGAGTAAGGACCTAAATGTGAAACCTGAAACCATAAAAATCCTAAAAGAGAAGACAGGCAGTAATTCCTTTGACATTGGCTATAGCAACATTTTTCTAGATATGTCTCCTAATGGAAGAGAAACAAAACCAAAAATAAACAATTGGGACAACATCAAAATAAAAAGCTTCTGCACAGCAAAGGAAACCATCAATAAAAAAGTCAATCTACTAAATGGAAGAAGGTATTTGTCAATGTTATATCTAATAAGTGGTTAATATGTGAAATATATAAAGAGTTCATATAACTCAACACCCCCCCCCCCCAAAAAAAATGAGATTTAAAAAATGGTGAGGGGTGCCTGGGTGGCTCAGTCAGTTAAGCACCCAATTTTTTATTTTAGCTCTGGTCATGATCTCAGGGTCATGAGATCAAGCCTCGTGTCCAGCTTCATACTCAGCAGGGAGTCTGCTTGGGATTCTCTCTCTTCCCCTGCTCTCCTTGTGCTCTCTCTCTAAAATAAATAAACCTTTTAAAAAATGGCTAAAGAATCCAAACCAATATTTTTCCCAAGAAGACATACAGATGGCAACAGACATAAAAATATGCTCAATATTACTCATCATCAGGGAAATGCAAATCAAAATCACACTGAGCTATCACACTGAAAGGTCACACTGAGATGTCAGAATGGCTATAAAATCACACTGAGGGGACGCCTGGGTGGCTCAGTTGGTTAAGCAGCTGCCTTCGGCTCAGGTCATGATCCCAGCGTCCTGGGATCGAGTCCCACATC
>NC_081575.1:77846423-77847571 GCF_022355385.1 Mustela nigripes | reverse complement strand
ATGGTTAAGCAGCTGCCTTCGGCTCAGGTCATGATCCCAGCGTCCTGGGATCGAGTCCCACATCGGGCTCCTTGCTCCGCAGGGAGCCTGCTTCTCCCTCTGACTCTGCCTTCCACTCTGTCTGCCTGTGCTCACTCTCACTCTCTCTCTCTCTCTCTTACAAATAAATAAATAAAATCTTTTAAAAAAATCACACTGAGATGTCAGAATGGCTATAAACAAAGAGACAAGAAATAACAAGTGCTGGTGAGAATGTGGGAAAAAAGAAACCCTTATGTACTGTTAGAAGGAAGGTAAATTGGTGTGGCCACTCTGGAAAACAGTATGGGGGTTCCTTAAAAAACTAATAATAGAAATAACATATGATCCAATAATTCCCAAATTAAAACATTAATTCAAAACTATATATGCACCCCTATGTTCACTGCAACATTATTTACAACAGCCAAGATATGGAAGCACCTAAGTGTCTATCATTAGAGGAACGGATAAGAAAGATGGGTATATATTTTTACATTGGAATATTATGCAGCCATAAAAAGTTAGATAGTGCCACTTGAGACAACATGGATGGACCTGTTTATTTTTTATCAATTTTCCTAAGACATTCACAAAATTGAAAAAAAACATAATGATGTAACAGTTATCAATGCCTTTTATTGTATTCTAATAAAACGTTTTATTCTCACAGCTTACAACATCCATTGCTTTGTTTTTGTTTTTGCGAGTACTTTAACACGCTGAACTTACATTCTTACGTTACTTTTATTTTTTAATTAGGAGTGGCTGTTGAATTTTGTTAAATGTTTCCTCAGCATTTATTAATGTGATCATATGGTTTCTTGATAGTTTCCTGATACAGAATTATTCTTAAAATCTTTAAGGCCTACCTAGTTCCAGCATATTGTTCTTTTGATCCACTGATGAATCATATTTGCTAATATTTTGCTAAGGATTTTAACCTCTATATTAATATGTGAGATTAGGCTATAGTTTTCTTTGGCAAATATAAGGATTCATATTGAAAATACACTGGCTTGGGGTGCCTGGGTGGCTCAGTGGGTTAAGCCACTGCCTTCAGCTCAGGTCATGATCTCAGGGTCCTGGGATCAAGTCCCGCATCGGGCTCTCTGCTCAGCAGGGAGCCT
>NC_081575.1:77832456-77846023 GCF_022355385.1 Mustela nigripes | reverse complement strand
TCTCTCTCTCTCTCTCTGCCTGCCTCTCTGTCTACTTGTGATCTCTGTCTGTCAAATAAACAAATAAAATCTTTAAAAAAAAATAAATAAAGGTTACCTAAATATCAAGCTCTGGATTTACTTGTTTCTAATGTTCTTTTATGCTTTTAAATTATAAAAAAAAAAAGCATAAAGAATAAGGTGTAATAATCAGCTCTGCTGAATTTTAACATTTTGCCAAATTTACTTCCATTTTAAACAAGACATTAGAGACATAGTTGAAGTTTCCTAGATATCCCTTCTTGATTCTATCCCCTTCCTTTCCATTCCAGAAGTAACTATTTGAATTAGGTTTTTAATCCATGCACATTTTAAAAGTATTTTTATTATATGTTTGTATCCATAAGCAATATAGTTTTACAGGTGTTAAAGCTTCATAGAGGTGGTTATCATGTGTTACGTTCCTTTTGCAAATTATTGTTTGATATTACATTTATCTACTTTGATATGTATAACAGTTCCCATTTATTTATTTTAACTTGCATAGTATCTCATTATCTAGTTCTACCATAATTTATCCATTCACCCACTGATGGATATTTGGGTTGATACAAGCTTACTCTATTATAAACAATGCTGCATTGCATATCCTTGGATGCCTCCTTGTCCCGGTATTAACAAAAACAAAAAAGAATTTAGATCACCTTTCTACAATAACTGGCCTATTCAACTTTTCTACTTTTTCTTGGGTACATTTTGGATTATATTTTGTTTAGGAGCAACCCATTACTTAAGATTTAAAATGTATTATCAGACATAATGGATGTTCTAGGCAAGTCTTTCAACTTTGCTCTATATTTGAAATGTTTCATACTAAGTGTTGGGAAAATTTTGTTGGCAAAGTTGCATATAATGTTCTCTTCTACTTCTTTGACTCTTTTCCAGAGCATGGGTATATTTCATTCGTCATTTCTCCTCTTGTGTATTTTTGCCTTCTTTATGTTTCTTCATCAGGTTCATTAATTATTTTCAGAAAGCCAAAGTGAGTAGAATTTATTTATCCTATTTTCAGGTTTATAATTCCTTATTAATTTCAGCTATCTTTATTTCCCTCTTATTTTATTTTGCTTTACTTTGTTGTTATATCCCTAATGTCTCAAAATTATCAAATACCTTCTAGTTATTATTCATTGATAATGAAGACATTTTAGGTTTTCTTCTGGGTATAGCTTTTGCAATGACCCACAATTTTTGTCATAATGTCCTCTTTTTCATCACTTTCTGGGTAGTTTATAATTTCAGTTTTGATTCTCTCTTCTTTCCAAAATTTATCTACAAGTATGATTTCTGATTTCCAGTTAAGAATCTTTTGGTTAGTTGTTTCATTATTTCTCATTTTACTGAGGAATACAGAATATAAAATCTCAGGGCGCCTGGGTGGCTCAGTGGGTTAAGCCGCTGCCTTCGGCTCAGGTCATGATCCCAGGGTCCTGGGATCGAGCCCCACATCGGGCTCTCTGCTCAGCGGGGAGCCTGCTTCTTCCTCTCTCTCTGCCTGCCTCTCTGCCTACTTGTGATCTCTGCCTGTCAAATAAATAAATAAAATCTTTAAAAAAAAAAAGAATATAAAATCTCTTTATTTAACTTAATGTTTTCTTTAGGCCACATAATTTGACCAACTTTTTAATAAAAATGTGTATTCTCTTTGAAGGATATATAGTACTATATATCCATCAAATGAAGTTTGTGGACTATATTATCTAGTTCTTCTGTGTTTATTCACTTTTTGTCTACTAGATCAGTCCTATTTTGAAATAATAGGACCTGAAATCTCTGACTATAGCCATATGTTTATCCATTTTCCTCGAAACTATTACAGGTTCTTAGTTTAAATTACAAACCAAAATATTTTTTGTGCCTATTGCTCTTTTATATATCTTCTTAAACTGTGAAGTAAATAATTTCATAAAATCCTGTTCAGTGATCTAAGTTTACTTCCTTCCTTCTGTGACAGATATTAATATTGCCACTCCTGTTTTCTCTTTCTTGTTCATACATTTATCTTACCTTTCTTTACCACTGTCTTAAGTATGTTTTTAGCAAACAACACGTGGGTTTTGTCTTTTAACCCCATTTAACAGTCTCACTTTTTAAACAAGCAAATGCAATAGGAACATATTTGCTTTAGCACATGACATACTTAATTTTACTCCTTCTATCTTATTCAAGTTGTTTATATATTTTACTTTTTGTTTCCTTTATTTCTATTAACTTAGAAATATATTACATTTTTTCATTTTCACAAGTTGTTAGCTTCCTCTTCCTGACACTCAAAATCAAACACCAATAAACTAGGGGTGCCTGGGTGGCTCAGTGGGTTAAAGCCTCTGCCTTCGGCTTCATGATCTCAGGATCCTGGGATTCAGCCCTGCATCAGGCTCTCTGCTCAGTGGGGAGCCTGCTTCCTCCTCAATCTCTCTGCTTGCCTCTGCCTACTTGTGATCTCTGCCTGTCAAATAAATAAATAACAAACAAACAAACAAAACACACACTAATAATCTAATTCAGCAAAGTTGCAGGATATAAAATCAACATCCAAAAATCAGTTGTCTTTCTATGGACTAAAATTAATAACCCAAAAAGGAAATTAAGAAAGCAATTTATTTACAACAGCATCAAAAAAATAAAATATGTAGGAAGAAATTTTAATTAAGGAGGTGAAAGACTTTAACACTGAAAACTACAAAACATTGCTAAAATTAAAGAAGACATAAATAAATGGAATTTAATGGCTGGAAGGCTTAATATTGCTAAGTGTCAATGCCAAAGGAAATCTGCAAATTCAACGCAATCCCTATCAAAATCCCAATGAGGAGTGCTTAGGTGGTATAGTCAGTTAAGTAACTGCCTTCAGTTCAGGTTGTGACCTCGGGGTCCTGGGATGGAGCGCTGCAATGGATTCCCTGCTCAGCTAGGAGTCTGCTTCTCCCTCTAACCCTCCCTCTGCTCTCTCGCACACTCTCTCAAATAAATAAACTCTTTAAAAAAAAAATCCAATGACATTTTCTGCAGAATTAAAAAAAAAAACCCATCCTAAAATTCATGGGGAATCTCAAATCACAGAATTAACAAAAGAAAAATAGATAAACTTGGGACGCCTGGGTGGCTCAGTTGGTTGAGCAGCTGCCTTCGGCTCAGGTCATGATCCCGGCGTCCTGGGATCGAGACCCACGTCGGGCTCCTTGCTTGGCAGGGAGCCTGCTTCTCCCTCTGCCTCTGCCTGCTATTCTGTCTGCCTGTGCTCTCTCTCCACCCCCCCTCTCTGATAAATAAATAAAATCTTTAAAAAAAAAAAAAAGAAAAGAAAAATAGATAAACTGGACTTATGCAAAATTTATAACTTTTGTACATCAAAGGCACTATTAAGAGAATGAAAAGATAATTCATAGCATGGGAAGAAATATGTGTAATTCATATAGCTTATAAGGGATCAATACTCAGATCATATAAAGAACTCCTACAACTCAAAAACCAAAAGACAAACAACCCAATTTAAAAACTGGTAAAGGGGGGCGCCTGGGTGACTCAGTGGGTTAAGCCGCTGCCTTCGGCTCAGGTCATGATCTCAGGGTCCTGAGATCGAGTCCTGCATCAGGCTCTCTGCTCAGCGGGGAGCCTGCTTCCTCCTCTCTCTCTCTGCCTGACTCTCTGCCTACTTGCGATCTCTGTCTGTCAAATAAATAAAATCTTTAAAAAAAAAGAAAAAATCCTTTATAAAAAAAAATAAAAAATAAAAACTGGTAAAGGACTTGAATATTTATTTTTCCAAAGAATGAAATATAAGTTGACAATAAGCATATGAAAAAAGGCTCAACATCACTAGCCACTAGGGAAATGCAAATCAAAACCAAAATGAGATAGTACTTCACATCCATTAGGATGGTTATTTAAAAAAACAAACAAAACAAAAACAGAAAATAACAAGATTTGTCCAGGATTTAAAGAAACTGGAACCGTTGTAACTTGCTGGTAGGAATGTAAAATGGTGCAGCCACTGTAGAAAATAGTATGGCAGTTCCTGGAAGATTAAACATAGAATTACTATATGATCCAGCAATTCCACTTCTAGATATACACCAAAAAGAATTAAAAGCAGGGACTTAAACAGATATTTGTACATCAACATTCATAACAGCATTAGTCACAACAGCCAGAAGAAACTACACAAATGGATAAATGGACAAATGGATTAAACAAATGTGGTATATACATACAATGGAATATTGTTCAGCCTTAAAAAGGAATGAAATTCTAATACATGCTACAACATGGATAAAACTTGAAAACATTATGCTAGGTGAAGTAACCCAGATACAAAAAAACAAATATTGTGTGACTCCAGTTTTACAAGGTACCTAGAACAGGCTAGGCTAATTCATAGAGACAGAAATTCACAGAGACAGTAGAACAGTGGTTACCAGGGCTGGGAGAGTGGAGAAGGGGGAATTATTGATTAATGGGTATAGAGTTTCAGTTTGTGATGAATAAAAGTTCTGGAAATGGGAGGTGGTAATGGTCGTACAACAATGTGAATATACATAATGCCACTGAATTATGCACCTAAAATGGCTAAAACAGTAAAGTTTTAAAATATTTTATTTATTATTTATTTGAGAGAGAGAGAGCAAGCACAGTGAGGAAGAGAGGGAGAGAGACAAGCAGACTCTGTGCTGAGCTTGGAGCCCGACATGGGGCTCAAGCTCAGGACTCTTAAGATCATGACCTGAGGGGGGAAATCAAGAGTTAGACACTTGACCAACTAAGCCACCCAAGTGCCCCCAAAATGGTAAATTTTACTGTTATGTACATTTTGCCATAACACAAAAGTATTTTAAGAAAGAGTTATCTGGTGCCTGGGTGGCTCAGTTGGTTGAGCATCTGACTTTGGTTTAGACTGTGATCTCGGGATGCTGGAATCAAGCCCCATGTCAGGGTCCTCGCTCATTGAGGAGTTTGTCTCTTTCCCTCTCCCCCTGCCCCTCCCCCTACTTGTGTGTGCTCTCTTTTGCTCCCTCTCATTCAAAGAAATAAATAAAATCTTTAAAAAAGAGTTAAGAAACATACATTATTTGTCTTTCTCTGACTTATCTCACTTAGCATAAGGCCTTCAAGGTCTGTCTATGTTGTCATAAATGGCAGGGTTTCCTTCTTTCTCATGGCTAAATAATATTCCACTGTGTATATCTAAATAATATTTCATTGTCTATATATATGCTTCACATCTTTATCCATTCATCTGCTGACAGACACCAAGGCTGTTTCCATATCTTGGCCATTGTGAATAATGCTGCAATGATCATGCGTAGGCTGAGATCCAAACACTGTGTGGTATCATTTAAATGTGGAATCTAGGGGCCCCTTGGTGGCTCAGTCGGTTAAGCATCTGCCTTTGGCTCAGATCATGATCCCAGGGTCCTGGGATGGAGCCCCATACTCTACTCAGTGGGAGCCTGCTTCTCTCTCTCCCTGCCACGCCCCCTGCTTATACTCTCTCTTTGTCAAATAAATAAATAAAATCTTTTAAAATAAGTAAGGAATCTAAAAAGTGAATTTCTAAAAACAGACTAGAACAGTGGTTACCAGGGACTGGAGGAGGGAATTTGAGAGATGCTGCTTAAGGATATAAATTTACAACTAGTAAATAAGTAAGTTCTGAAGATCTAATAGACAACATAGTGAATAGTCACCAATACTGTCATAAACGTCAAAGCTGCTAAGCAACTAAATCTTAACTGTATTCACACAAAAAATAAAAGATAAACACATGACAGGATAGATTGCTAAGGCTACTGTGGCAATCATATACCAATATATAAATGTATCAGTCCAACATACTCTACCCCTTAAACTTACACAATGTTATGTCAAGCATATCTGAACTTTTTTAAAAAATGCTAAAAGAGTTAAGGAACTTAAAGAACAAGAGCAAAGAATACTACACTTAGAAGAGACCTAGGAGGGTACCTGGGTGGCTCAGTCGTTAAGTGTCTGCAGTGAGCTCAGGTCATGATCCTGGGGTCCTGGGATTGAGCCCCCCATCAGGCTCCCTGATCAGTGGGAAGCCTGCTTCTTCCTCTCCCACTCCCCCTGCTTGTATTCCCTCTCTTGCTGTCTGTCTCTCTCTGTCAAATAAATAAATAAAATCTTTTTTTTTTTTTAAAAAAAGGAAGAGACCTGGGAATAAGTGTTTACATTTTTCTGTCTAATCTAAGATGACTAAGTAAGTCCTAACTGTCCCTATAATTAGCTGGAAGTCATCCACTTGTGATAGATCAGCAGATCTGTTCTGAAGAATAATGAATAGATTTTGATGCCTTCTGATTAAATTAGTAGAATACAAGTCTTTCACGTGCCAAACTAAACTACTCCATCTTATCCTTTGATCCTAGGAATCAAAAGTAGTGAGCATTAGGAGTAAACAACTTTACAAAATTACAACTGTTGCCCCAGATGCATTACTGGAGGTAAACTCCACCGAAAAGGTCTAGCCAAGATCTTCCAAGGTCCACTTCTAATTCAGTGAGTGGAAAAGAAACCTGCCAATGGAATATATATACAATGGAATATAACTCAGCCATAAGAAAAGAATGAAATCTTGCCATTTGCAATGACATGAATGCAGCTAGAAAGTATTATGCTAAGAGAAATAAGTCAGAGAAAGACAAATACCACATGATTTCACTTATATGTGGAATTTTAAAAAAATGAAACAAATGAGCAAAGGGGGAAGAAAAAGAAAGCGAGAGAGGCAAACCAAGAAACAGACTCCGAACTAGAGAACAAACTGATGTTAACAGAGAGGAGGTAGGTGGGGAGATGGGTTAAATAGGTGATGAGGATCACTTGTGATGAGCTCCAGGTGCTGTATGGAAGTGCTGAATCACTCTATTGTACACCTGAAACTAATATTACACTGTGTTAACTAATTGTAATTTAAACAAAAACAAACAAAACAGGGGCGCCTGGGTGGCTCAGTGGGTTAAGCCGCTGCCTTCGGCTCAGGTCATGATCTCAGAGTCCTCGGATCGAGTCCCGCATCGGGCTCTCTGCTCAGCGGAGAGCCTGCTTCCCTCTCTCTCTCTGCCTGCCTCTCCATCTACTTGTGATTTCTCTCTGTCAAATAAATAAATAAAATCTTTAAAAAAAAAAACAAACAAAACAAAAAAGAAGCATTCCATTTCCAAAATGTAAACTATAGCCTTATCAGCTATGTCTCTTAATGCAAACACCAACAATAAACTACATAACCAGGTCAGTGGCTACGTGGCTGTTTCTGCAAACATGAACAGAAGAAATAATCAATGGTGTTTCAAAAGCTATATAATAACTTGTTCAAGTAAGGAAAATCACAATGAAGGCTTCAAAATGGTGCTTAACTTACAAAGTAGTCCATTAATGAGTATTTTATCACTATCATTTATTGTTCACTCAACCATGTGCCATGTTTTATAATCATTATCTCTGATCCTCAACATTTTTATTTTTATTTTTATTAAATATTGTTTATTATTAAATATTAAATGAATTATTGATTTTAATTATTATTAAAATATTTATAATTAATAAAAATAAAATAATTTATTTAGAATAATTGTTTATTATTTTAATAATAAAATATTAAATATAATTTGTTATTAAATATTTTGTTTTATTAAATATTATTATTTATTATTAAATATTTATTAAATTATTGTGTTATTTTATTTTATTTATGTGAGCAGTATGTACACATATTCCATGTTATTCTTTATTCTCTTTTGCATATCAGAAATATTATATTTCTTTTTTAAAAAGTAAAAAACTAAGGCTCCAAAATGTTAAGCTACTTAGCTTGCCCAAGAAACCCAAAGGGCACAGGTATCACTAGAACCCAGGTTTGCCATATTCTGAATCCTGAGTACTTTCTAGTTCACCGCTCTGCCTCTCAGAAAGTCTTCACAGCAATGACTGCAGATACCTCATTCACAAACCACTTTCCTTGGAGAGACAGTGTAGCATCCCAGAACTAAAGCTACATGAAATAAACACATACTAGGGTAACAATCATTTTAAGTAAGTGGTAATACCAAAGTACTAATCAAGAAATCAGCATGGTCATATTAGCATTTTAAAGCTTTTAGGCAGCAATAGTATCAGTACCTTTTTAAAAAGTGCTCATCAATAGTAGTTAAGATAGCACATGGAGAAGGGAATGAACCAAATACAGAACCAGGTTCACCTGTCTTCCAGTACTATTGAACAAAGAGGATGTCCTCATCCAGGCAGGACCTGAGCATACAGTTTATTTGCTTGGTCTATTGTCTTGGCAGAACATACAAAGGGACTCTAGTTGCTTTGTTCTGATTCTATTCTTACCAAGTCAGTTTCTGGTTATAATTTAGTGTCCCATGTATCTAGCCTACAGACCAACTAGAACATTTGACCTACCAAATGTACTCCTCATTCTAAATTAATAAATTTGTGTCCTAGATTCAGGCTTTTGAATGAACACAAGTCAGTCTCGCCCACATTTCCAACCACCTCTGGACACTGACAGAAGATGAAGGCCAGATACTGAACCAAGGCAACCCAGCCATTAAATTATTCCTCAGAGGCCCCAGGCGAGGGAGTGTCCTTAAATGACACTATTAAGTATCCCTTCAGCCTTAGTAGTTTAATATTAAGAACTTTATTTTAAACAGGATCCATTTATGAAACTGATCTAAATTCATTAAAAACAAAAGAACGATCTGCTCAAATAACCAATGAGGAGAAAGTTCTTAAATAATCTATGTAAATGTTTCATATATATAATTGATGAATACAGTTCCCTGCTCTATCCTTTTGGCAAGTTACTTAATGTACTTAAACCTCAGTTCCACCATCTGAAAACTAATCATCTCTACTTCATACAATTACTGTGAAGATTAAATAAAATATTCAAATTAAGTACCTATCTGGGTACTCATACAAGTGCTCGATTAACATTAATTTTGATAAATGCAAAGTATATGATATCATTATTAATAATTTAAAATATACTAAAATTCCTCAACCACAAATTTCCCAATTATTGGGCTCTCAGAAACTTAACAGTCATACTTAGGAAGTGACCACATAAAACTAAGAGGTAATTCCAATGAAGAACTGTAGAAGGAACCTGGGAAATAGAAAATCACCATTTGAACACCAACAGTAATACTTATTACAGGCAAGATACACCAATGGTTGTTGAAACAACAGGGCAAAGTTTGAGGAGAAACTGATACTTACATAGTCTCAAAGTATCTACTCCCAAGATATTTATCAATCTACAAAGGGGAAAATATTAATTTTACAGTAGAAAAAATCTATTAGCCACCTTCCTAAACAAGTGATCAAGGTTATCATTCCCAGTACTCTAAACAACCTCAGGTACCCCCTGCTATGACACACTGAGAAGGCTGTATAACTTCTATAGTATTCTTCCCAAAATTCACGGCCTAAATCTAATCATGAGAAAACATGACAAACCCAGATGAAGCAACATTCTATAAAATAATTGAGCAGTACTCTTTAAGATCATGAAAAGGAGAGGAAAGGCTGAAGAAGTATCACATATAGAACTGAATATTCATTTGTTGAATGAATGGACAATGAATGAATGGCAGCTGTGTGTATTCTATTCATTTCCTATTTCTGTTGTAACAAATTGTCACAAATGTAGTGGTTTAAAACAACACAAATTTATTATCTTCTACTTGTGGAGATCAGAAGTCCTAAATGAGTTTCACTAGACTAAAATGAAGGTATTGGCAAGGCTGGATTGGTCTAGGGAAAAATCTGTTTCCTTCTAGCTTTTAAAGGTTTCCCACATTCCTTGTCTCACGCCCACTTTCATCAACCACTTCACTCCAACCTCTGCTTCCATCATCAAATCTTCTGCAGACCAGGACCATCCCTCCTCTCTCTAAGGACCTTTGATTATGTTTGGCCCACCCAGATAATGTAGGATAGTCTACCCACCACAAAATCTTTAATCACATCTACAAAGTCCTTTTTACAATGTAAGGTAGCATATTCTTACATTCCAGGAATTAGGACATGGGCCTCTTGGGGTACAATTATTCAGCCTAGTAGATGTATCAGTTTGTTCTTTTAACTATCAAACAGATCGTTCAAAACTAACTCTGAACTGAGAAAATAAATGTTATTTTCCAGACTGAGTCTGTCTCTTGCCACCCTCACCCTTTGTCATTTTATGAAAACATCTGCCTTTGGTTTATACTTGATAGAGTTATGTGACTAGTTTTTAGACAAAGAGATAAGAACATACATATTTAAACAAGCCTTATCCCTCCTCCCTTCAATGTAATCTTCTTTGTTTGTGAGAGTATTCCACTTTGAGGGCTAGGTCAGATGAAAAGACAGGAATCAAACTGAATAACAATATTTTGGGAGTGCTTATATGTAATGAAGCATTTTCTTGTGTGGCTCAAACAGAAATTGGAAGCATTTCCAAGAAGGCCATAACAAACTTTTGAGAGCAAAAGTATCCCAGAGTGAATACTTTGGACCACAATATTTATTCAGAAACAGAAATTCTAACATTTTTTTATTTTTCTTTTAGAAATTCAACTATTTACATATTATTATCTAATTCTAATTTTACAATTAAATGTAGGGCTGGTATTAAAAAATATACATCCCCAAAGTGCTTTTAGATCCTGAATGAAAATAAAATGGAAAAAAGTTTCTCCACAATTATGATAGGTACATTGGGTGTGGAAGTACAGATTTTTAGACTGCTACTTCCATTGCATTGCTCTGAAAGTGCATTAGAATGCTCACTCAACATGTCAACTCGCTACGGTCAACTGAGTCTTTTATAAAAAATCTCTTCTTCAGTGCCATTTTTGGTTCAGTTCAGACCCTATAGCCAGACTTGCTAGATGTCTAGTTGTTAGATGGAGGCCCATTAAGATCTAGAGAATATAATGCTAAGTGAAGTAAGTCAGAGAAAAATAAATACCATATGATC
Organism: Mustela nigripes; assembly: GCF_022355385.1. NCBI lineage: Eukaryota > Metazoa > Chordata > Mammalia > Carnivora > Mustelidae > Mustela > Mustela nigripes. Next base: position 77,834,985 of record NC_081575.1, on the reverse strand, counting down.
TCACTCATACAGGGAATTTAAGAAATAAAAAAGCAAAGGGAAAAAAGAGATAGGGCAAAGCCAAGAAACAGATACTAACTATAGACAAAAAACCTGATGATTACTAGAGGGGAGGCAGGTAACGGGATGGATTAAATAGAAGATGGGGATTAAGGAGTGTACTTGTCCTGATGAGCACCAGGTGATGAATTGTTGAGTCACTATACTGTACACTATACTGAAACTAATACTACACTGTACGTTAACTATATGGTGGTGATTAAAATTTCAAAATTAAAAAAATTAATTAAAATAAAAAAGGAGGCCCATTTAATTACCCTGAGAAGCAAGCAATCCCGTATCTGACCCCATAGTAAAGCTTATTATAAGAACACTCAAATACATTTTAGAAACAGTCAAATAACAAAAAAATTTTCAGATATCTATGATGTCTCTTTACTTGGAAAATAGTCCCATTATATGAAAACTCAATTCCATCAGGAAAACAAATGACAAATGCACTAGTGGAAGTATTTTTTCCAAATTAGAGTAAAGCAAAAACTGGTTATGTTTCCATGCTATTGATTCTTAAGCTGGTAGGGGAAGAAAATATTATAAATTTTTGTGACTGACTCCTTCTATTGGGTTACTAAACAAGCCTTTCAGTAACATCTGACCAGGTCTTTCAACATCATAAACTAAAACAGTCTTCCAAACAGCACTTACGACTTACAGCCCTCACTCACAGTAAATTACCAATTTACCAAGTAGTTTAGCAAATTCTTTAGAAAGAACAATCGGTCAGCCTTCCCACTAATGCATAAAGTTATGGAAACCATAAAATATGACAAACTGTTGAAATGCAGACATTTACAGCCAAATCCTAAATCAGACCAACATCATCAAAGAGTTTGTTTAACATCCTCAAAGTCAAATATCAGCAGTAAAATCTCTCTCTTCTGGTTCTTTGCACTGCCATAAGGTCAAGGTATTCTAAACAAATGGATATGGCGCTTTTAACAACTGTTACACAAGGCTCAAATATCCACAGTGGGGGAAAATGTCATCAAGAGAAAAAGGTATAAAAGTCTTTTGTTAAACTGTTAAATGAAACATGCAAAAAAATTTTTTTTAATTCAACTACCTAATTTCAGGGAAGCAGATTTAAGCAAGAGGTGACATGAATGCAATAAAATATAAATATTTTAGTGATGTTAATAAATAGAAAGCACATACCAAATTGATAAGTATGGACATACTAATTTTATATATTATACACACAAACACACACACATATAATCAAAGAGTGGAGAAGAATTTGGAATACTTTAAACATTTAAATTATTGACTGGGATGTTTTTCTACAAAATTGTTTAATTATATAACAAAGACGACTTTGTGGAAAAAATATGAGAAATTATACATTACAAACTGCATAATACTCATGTTTTTCCTAATTACAAATATGCAGAAAATGAAGTGATGTCTAAAAATTGTATCAAGTCCACCAATTCTGACAAAAACTGCAATTCTTCTTGATGTAAGTTAAAATGTATTTTATATATTTACAGCGTTTGCTCCACATGGATATTACCAAATCTGGCTATGTGTCCAATCACGTGGGCAACTTTTTAAAAAAATAAGTTCCTGGGTCCCATCTCTTAGAGATTCTGATTTGGAAAGTCTGGAGCAGACAGCAGGAATCAGTATCTATGATATAATATAAAGCATATGTTGGTGTATTAAGGGAATTCCTCCTCTAATTCAGCTAGCTCTTAGACTGGTGGTCCCTTCTTTCAGGGCTTTTCAAATACTACTGTGCATACAAATTACCTATGGATGTCACTAAGAAGCAGATTCTGATTCAGTAGGTCTGGGATGAGACGTAGAACCTGTAGTTCTAACAGGCTCCCAGGTGATGTCCATGCTGCTGGTTCAGAGACCACACTTTATATACTAACACCTTACAGGCTCTTTCACTCTCTCCACAGGTGAATGATAGAAGGTCCTTCCCTAAGTGGTCCACCACTAGAATGTTTTAAGTTTTACCTAAGCATCCTTTAGCATAGCTAGAGTATACAATTTGCAAAATACTTGACATATTTTTACTATGTATCCTACTACCAAGTGAATGGAAGCTATTTCCCCTATTTACAGAGTATCACTAAAAGATGAGTGTTACCAATGGCACAATGTAGAGATGAAATTAAAATGTACATAATTTTCACTATATATACAAGGATGTTGGTCACAACCATGTTTACAACAGTGAAATAGCGGAGAAAATTCTAGATGTCCAACAATAGAGGACTGATTAAATAAGTTATAAAGGTATCTATTAAAAATAATAATTTAATTCATGGTTACTGGTAATGAAAAGATGTTCATCATAAGTAAAAACAAAAGGTTTTGCAAAACCTTATAGTAGCAATCCCACTGTGGGGGAGAAAAAACAGTCATGTACACATTTGAAAAAAAAAAAAAAAAAGACCCGGGGGGGGGGGCGGGGGGGGAGGCCCCACATTAAAAAAAAAAAAAAAGAATCCAATT
>NC_081575.1:77769277-77827456 GCF_022355385.1 Mustela nigripes | reverse complement strand
CATCAGAAGGCTAGGCATGCTAAAACTGGAATTTATTAAGACCAAGAAGATTATATACCCACCTGCAGCTCGCACCAAGCAACCTCAACCCATGTTTCAGTGTCCAATCCTTTATATACTGTTTTAAATGCTCCTCTTCCCAGCTCAATGTCGAATTTCAGGAACCTCCCACTAGGAGAAGTAGCTACAGCCTTCATTTCTGCTTCTTCTTCCATTTCCTTTTCACTTTTCTCCTTGAGACAATCTTTTGAGGACTCTGAAGTTGCCTTTGAACACTGTTCATATTTAACTTCTTGTCCACCTCCTAGCACATTTGTAGGAAGTTTTTCTACTCTTGGAATATTGGTTGTGGTCTTCATTCTCTCATCTTTGGAGGAAGATGCAGCAACTTTATCATCTTCCATCATCTCAACACTCTTTCGGAAGAATCTCTTCCTTTCTGTAGTCTCCCCAGAAGCAGAGAAGGTACTATTTTTTTCTTTTAGTCTAGCTTCCACTGTCAAAGTTGCTGCAAGCTGAGGAGCTCTGTCTTCCACTGAAACTCCATCAGGTTTCTCAGAATCTTCTGTGCTAGCTGGCTCTCCTGAATCAGTAGCCATTGTAATTGAGGTTGGCACTAAAATTTTTCCTGTTCCACTCTTTAGTCCAGTTACATCTCAGGTATCAGAATTATCAGAATGGACTTCCGTTTATTTAGTCATATGTTTCCATAGCAACCTGAAGGGGGGGAAACGGATATTTTAAAATCACCCCACAAAGGAAATCATTAAGGAGAAAACAAGTCACCTGATTGTTTAATCCCTTTTTTTCTTAATAAGAAATTTGTTCTTTTTCTGTCCAATCTTAGCAACCAGGAGACTCTAGGGACTGTGTCTTATCTTGTTTACCACTGTAGTCCTCAGTGCCTAGCAGACTACTTAGCATACAGAGCTCAATAAATCTTCATATTGTATGAATGTTGATGAGGAACTTAGTTCTCAGCACCAGCTATCAATCCATCACATTTAAAACAAGTATTCAAAACCTGAGCTCACTTAGCTACAAGGTAATACACAATAAGTAAAATAAGCACATAATTTCTCAGTGAGTGATTTTTATCTAAAATTCTGAAATTACTACAATTGCAGTATTTTTATTGTGGTAAAATATATTTAATATCAAATTTGCCATTTAACCATTTTTCAGCGTACAATTCAGTGGCATTAAGTACATTTACAATGTTGTACAATCACTACCACTATCCATTTCCAGAACATTTTCATCATTCCAAACTGAAATTCTACATCCGTTAAACTCTCCATATCCCCAGCCTCTGGTAATCTCTATACTACTTTCTGTCCCTATGAACTTGCTTATTCTAGGTACTTCAATATAAGTGGAATCATACGATATTTGTCCTTTTATGTCTGGCTTATTTCTCTTCACATGATGCTTAAAGTTCACTCACGTTGTACCGTGTATCAGAATTGCATTCCTTTTTAAGGCTCAACAATATTCCATTGTGTGGATATACCACATTTTGTTTTTCCATTCATCTGGTCAATGGATTGGTTTTTTGTTTTTGCCTTTTTTTATCCTTTTAATAACAACAGTGAATAATGCTATATGAACATCTAATGGTAGTTCCAAATAATGTAAATACTTGTTAATGAGCTTACCCTCAAATATTAACATAAAGAAATGGCTTACCCTCAAATATTAACATAAAGAAATGGCTTTCAAATATCACTATACTAAAAAAATGGCAAAAAAGACTTAAAAATATGCATCCTCTTGAACCAGCAATTCCACTTATAGGAACTTGCCTTAGAAAATAGTCAAGAATCTGGGCAAAGATTTAACTATAGCACTTATAATTTGGAAAAACTATCCTAAACATAAGCCTAATAGAGGTTTAGTTAAATATCAAAATGAGATGTGACACAGCATTAAGAAACACTGAAGTTTGGGTGTGACTGTCTGGCTCAGTCAGTAAAGCACAGAGCTCTTGATCTCAGGGTCATGAGTTCAAGTCCCATGCTGGCCATTGAGCCTACTTAAAAAACAAAAATATTAAAAAAAAAAGAAAGAAAAACACCACAGTTTTTAGTGAGATGAAAAGACATTGCCTATATGTTATACAGATAAATGAAAAAAGAAATATATACAACAAGCTTCCATACACATATGTACACACTATATGAACTCTGAATGGTGGAATTATGAACTTTCTGCTTTCTTGTATTTTCTAAAACTTTCCACAATGAATGTGTGGAAATACGTGGAATTCATAAGGAAAAACCTTTTTTCAAAAATGGTAAAACTACCAGTAAGAAAATTCTCCCTTCCCACCACAAACATGCATCACGAAGTTAAGCTTACATACCCATTATCATGTTATATGCCTCCAAAGGCACAATTTGCTATGCCAAACGAAGCATACACAGAAATACCAAATTTGAAAAACTGAAGAAAACCAACCCTGAACTAAAACAAAATGAGGAGAAACACCCCCAAATTGTTCTACACATTTAACATAATTCCTATCAAAATTCCAGCTGGTTTCTTTGCAGAAATTCACCAATTGATCCTAAAATTCATACAGAACTACAAGGGACCCAGAAGAGCCAAAACCAAAACCATTTTGAAAAAGAACAAAGTTGGAAGACTCACTCACCCTTTCCAATTTTAAAACCTACTACAAAGCTATAATATTAAGATAGTGTGATACTGGCATAAAGAGGTATAGATAAAGGGAGTATAAATAAACAGTCCAGAAAAAACCCCACATATTCATAGTTGATTAATTTTCAACAAGGGTGCCAAGAAAATTCAATAAAGAACAGTCTTTTCAATAAATGGTGCTAGGACTATTGTATATCTACATGCAAAAACCTGAAGTCAGATACTCTAAGAAAGGTTTCCTGGGAAAGATCCCCAAACTGAGTTTTTTTTTGTTTTTTGTTTTTTTTTTTTTTTAAGATTTTATTTATTTATTTGACAGAGAGAAATTACAAGTAGATGGAGAGGCAGGCAGAGAGAGAGGGGGGAAGCAAGCTCCCTGCTGAGCAGAGAACCCGACGCGGGCCTCGATCCCAGGACCCTGAGATCATGACCTGAGCCGAAGGCAGCAGCTTAACCCGCTGAGCCACCCAGGCGCCCCCCAAACTGAGTTTTAAAGAAAGAAAATTAGCTGGTCCAAGCAAAGCGACGATCACAAGCAAAGTCATAAAACAGTATGGAATAAGTGCATATAAGTGGTATCATGAATAATAGTTTACTCACTTATTAGAAGCACGTAGATGAGGACAGAGAGGCAGATAGTCACTAAGGATTTCTATGCCATACAATGTAAAACAAGGAGACCAGTTAGAGAGCCACAATTCAGGGAAGAGATGCTAAGGTTTCAGTGAAAACAGTGGCAAGAGGGACAGACTCAAGACATGTTAAGCAAATACTAAATGCAAGATTTATATCTAAGTGAATATGGTTGTGAGGCAAAAGAAAAGCCTATAAAAATTCCCAGAAATGTGCCTATCAGATGACAGAACTAGGAAGTAACTATGTTAATACCAAAACTATTCTGTGAGGTCACACTGCCAAATCAATACACTTTAAGACTCAGACTAGTACTGCCTGCAAGTGAGAAATAAGTATCTAACAATGCTTTACTGAGGCAGAGATTTTTTTCGTTAACTTATTCCAACATAATTTTAGACTTGGAAAAAAAAAAAACCCCTGCAAGAATATACAAAGAATCCAGTATACCCTTCACTCACATTTTCCAAATATAAACATTTTAGGTAGGATATTCTTAAGAAAGAAGAGTATTATTCACTTTACTTCACTAAAGATCACTTATCCAGAAACCTTAAGAACAGAGATCCATAAGTAAGATAAAAAGACCTCTTAGCAGACAAAAATACATAAAATTGGAGAATTTAAGTTGGAAAAGGCCTTAAAACATTTTTAACTGCATAACCTCTTTTTAAAAATTAAATCTTGGGACCCCTGGGTGGCTCAGTTGCTAAGTGTCTACCTTTGGCTCAGGCATAATCCCAGAGTCCTGAGATCTACTCCCAGCATGGGCTCCTTGCTCAGCAGGGACCCTCTTCTCCTTCCTCCCCTGCCTCCCCCCCCCCTCCCGTCCCACCGCGGCCCGCTTGAGCTTGCTCTCTGTGTCTCTGACAAATAAATAAACTCTTAAAAAAAAGAATAAGAAAAATATAAATCTTACTCAGAATTCGAATATAAAAACAGTAGTGTTGCTCTGGTATAGTAATTCTAACACATTTGGTCACCTGGTTTCCTAAACTATAAGTATAAGAAGAAATAATTAAGGGGAATGGGGAAATAAGTGTTCCCCAGTCTTCTAAATTCTAAAAAAGCAAAACCCAAGACAAAAATGTTCCTAGATACAAAGAAGGATATTTTTTAAGTATGAGAAAACTGGAAAGAAATAAACAGTTCAAAAACAACAGTAGAGTACTTTAATACCCCATTCTCAGTGATGGAGAGAACTAGACAGAAAAGCAAAAAGAATCTGGAAAACTTGGTCAATACAACCAGCCAATTTAACCTAACTGCCATCTATATAACACTCCTAATAAGAGCAAAATATACATTCTTTTCAAACACACATGCAAAAAATCTCCAGAGCAAATCACATATTATACAATAAATCTCAATAAATTTATGAGAACTGAAATCAAAGTATGCTCTCCTACCACAAAAGAATTAAATTAGAAATAAACAATAGAAAAAGGAGATACATATAACTGGCCCTTGAATAACATGGGTTTGAACTGTGCAGATCTACTTATGCATGGATATTTTACGATAGAGTACTGTGAATTTGCTCTCTTGATTTTTTTTATTAACATATAATGCATTATTAGCCTCAGAGGTACAGGTCTGTGAATCGCCAGGTTCACACTTCACAGCACTCATCATAGTCTTTTGATTTTCTTAATAACATTTTTTCATAGCTTATTTTATTGTTAGAATACAGTATACAATATATATAACATATACAATATGTGCTAATCAATTGTTTATGTTATTGGTAAAGCTTTGGTACACTATCACTACAAAGTTTTTTTGTTTTTCTTTAAGATTTTTTATTTATTTATTTGACAGAGAGAGATCACAAGCAGGCAGAGAGGCAGGCAGAGAGAGAGGAGGAAGCAGGCTCCCTGCTGAGCAGAGAGCCCAATGCGGGGCTCCATCCCAGGACCCTGAGATCATGACCTGAGCAGAAGGCAGCAGCTTAACCCACTGAGCCACCCAGGTGCTCCAACTACAAAGTTTTTAGAGAACAAAAAGCTATATGCAGATTTTCAACTGCACAGGGGTTGGTGCCCCTAATCCTCACATCATCAAGGGTCAATTTTAGATCAATGGAATAGAATCGAGAGTCGAGAAGTAAACCTTAACATTTACGGTCAATCGATTTTCAAATAAGAGGCCAAGACTACTGAATGGGAAAAGAATGATCCCAGAGTCCTGAGATCTACTCCCAGCATGGGCTCCTTGCTCCTTGTCAGTTTTTCAGCAAAAGGTGCTAGGACAATTGGATATATCCACATATAAAAGATAAAGTTGGACTCCTACCTCACACCATAAAAAAATGAACTCAAAGTGGATCAGAGACATAATATAGCAGCTAAAACTCTAAAGCTCTAAAAATAAAAAAAACACTGAAGTGAATCTTAGTGACTTCGGGTTAAGCAATGATTTCCCAGATAAAATAACAAAAATACAAGTGATAAAAGAGAAAATTGAGAAGATGGACCTCATCAAAATTTAAAACTTTTGTGCTTCAATGGATGCCATCAAGAAGGTGAAAAGCAAAAAGACTGACCAAAAATATGTGCAAATCACATATCTTATAAGGGACTGGTACTCAGAATATATAGGGAATTTGTTTTTTTTTCTTTAAGATTTTATTCATTCATCAGAGGGAGGGTGGGAGGGAGAGAGAGAGCGAGCAAGTGAGCACGCATAAGCACAGGAAGCAGTAGGCAGAGGAAGAAGGAGGATCTCCACTGAGCAAGACCTAAGCAAGGAGCCCCTTGAGGGACTCCATCCCAGGAGTCTGGGATTATGACCCAAGCTGAAGGTAGACACTTAACTGACTAAGCCACTCAGGCATTCCTATAAAGGAATTCTTATAACTCAATAATGAAAAGATAAATAATCCAATAGGCTCAAAATCTGAATAGACATTTCTCTAATGTCTATTAGAGACATTCTCTAATGTTTATTCTGTATAATAAGATATACAGGGGCACCTGGGTGGCTCAGTGGGTTAAGCCTCTGCCTTTGGCTCAAGTAGTGATCTCAGGGTCCCGGGTTCAAGCCCCTCATCAGGCTCTCTACTCCATGGAGAACATGCTTCCCCCACCCCCACCTGCCTCTCTGCCTACTTATGATCTCTCTCTGTCAAATAAATAAATAAAATATTTTTTTTAAAAAGATATACAAATAGCCAATAAACACAGGAAAAGATGTTACACATCATTACTCTTTAGAGAAATGCAACTCAAAACCACAAATGAAATATTACTTCATACCCATGAAGATGGCTATGATACAAAAGACAGACAATAACAGGTGTTGGTAAGGATGTAGAGAAATGGACCTTTTTTTTTTAAGATTTTTATTTATTAATTTGACAGAGAGAAATCACAAGTAGACGGAGAGGCAGCCAGAGAGAGAGAGAGAGAGGGAAGCAGGCTCTCTGCTGAGCAGAGAGCCCAATGCGGGACTCGATCCCAGGACTCTGAGATCATGACCTGAGCCGAAGGCAGCGGCTTAACCCACTGAGCCACCCAGGCGCCCCGAGAAATGGACCTCTTATACATTGCTGGAGGGAACGTAGAATGGTGCAGCTGCTCCAGAACACAGTCTAGCAGTTCCTCAACAAATTAAGCATTGAGTAACTATATGACACCATCTTCCCAAGAGAAATGAAAACGTATGTCCACACAAAACTTGTACATAAGTGTCCATAGCAATGCTATTCACAATAGCCAAAAGGCAGAAACAATCCAAATGTCTGTCAACTGATGGGTAAACAAAATGTGTTATAACCATACAATAGAATACTACTTGGCAATGCAAAGGAATGAGTTACAGATATATGCTACAACAAGGATAAACCTTGAAAACATTTTGCTAAGTGAAAGAAGCCAGAGGAAAAGACAACATGCCATATGGTTCCATTTCTATGAAAAGTCTAGAATATGTAAATCTATAGAAAGAGAAAATAAATAACTTGTCACCTGGGGCTGAAGTATATAAGAACAGGACTAACTGCAAACTGGCCTAAAGAACCTTTTGGGGGTGATGGAAATATTCTAAAATTAGACTGTAATCAAGGTTACACAATTCTATAAATTTACTAAAAATCATTTACATTTATATTGGTGAATTTTATAGTATATAAATTATATCTCAATAAAAGATGATGTCTCTCTTAAGAATCTTAAAACATTTTGACTAAAATATAAGCCATAATATCAAATATGCCTTTCTAAAATTATATTCTCTATCTTCCCCCACTCAATTTTGTCCACTTTCTTTATCTTCAGCCTGGCCTCCGAGTTGAGAATCACTTCTCTAAATGGGAAAGCCCTGACATCAATAATTAATAAAAAACAACAAATAAAAGACACAAACACAACAAATAAGAACAACAAATCTTTTTAAAACTAGGCCAAGAACTACACTAAGCACAGAATATCTATGGCCTTCCCATCATGGATCCACTAGCTTCTTGTCCATAAAACAGGGGTTCAGAACACAGGCTTTGGAGTGAGAGAAACCTGGAATCAAATCTTGGTTCTGCCTCTCATTCCTCAAAGTAGATTTGGGGCCCATTACTTTACCTCAATCATTCTTGATTTCATTTGTGAAATCTCAAAGGACTGATATGAAAATACACATATAAACTACTTAGCACAGTGCCTGGCATAATATAATAATCAATCAATAGAAGCTTTTATTTTCTACATCTTAATAACCCCTAGGGGCAGTGCTATATTAAAGCACCATTCAATAATACTCTAAAAAAAATCAAGTGATTTTCAGTAGACTCACTTAGGAAGGCTGATAAGTATATAATGCATTCTTTTAAAGCTTTCCAGTAATAAACCAAGCTGGCATTGCTTCAGTGACCAGGAAATAAACTCTTCTACATTCAGCAATGCAGCAACATACCTCAGTGAAATAGTCCACAAAAATCAGGCCTCAAAACTAAAGTCTCTTACTAAGTTCAACAGCTATATGTTGTAACTTTTATATGACCATTTTTTTCCTTCATAAAATGGTAACAAACTGGGAATATATATAAAGATAACTACAAAAGCACTACCAGAGAGACTGAAATTATAGGGAAACTCTCACAAATGTGTACCCTATATCTACTCCTTTAACCTGTTTGATATATAATCTTGGAGCATTTGAGTGAAAAGCTTGAAATAATCTTCCCTCATAGCTTATCATCCATCAGAAATTCTATCCATCAGAAATTCAGCATAAAATCAGTACTTTGTTAATCCATGGCTCAAGAACTTCAACTTTTGGAACCAGCCATTGAAAGAATGTATATAAAGTCAACCTGCTTAAGAAAACGTTTGCAAATGACATATTTGATAAGAAGTTAATATCCAAGATATATACCAAGAACCCATACAACTCAACACACAAAAAAACAAATAATCCAATTAAAAACAGGCAGGGGCGCCTGGGTGGCTCAGTCAGTTAAAGCATCTGACTCTTAATTTCAGCTCAGGTCATGATCTCAAGCCCCATGTCGGGGTCCGTGCTAAGCACAGAGCCTGCTTAAGATTATCTCTCTCCCTCTCTCTCTGCTCCTCCCCCTTCCCTGTCTTTAAAAAATACCTAAAAGTAGAAGCACCACATGATTCAGTAATTCCACTACTGGGCCACTTCAGGTAAGTTTATACCTGAAGAAAATAAAAACACTAATTCAAAAAGTTGTATGCTCACCTATATTTGCTGCAGCATTATTTACAAAAGCCAAGATGTGGAAGCAACCTAAGTGTCCATCAACAGATGAATGGATAAAGAAGATGTGGTATATATACAAAATGAAGTATCACTCAACCATAAGAAAGAATGAGATCGTTCCATTCACGATAACATGAATGGACCTAGAGGGTAGTATGCTAGGTGAAATAAGTCAGATAGAGAAAGACAAATACCATATGATCTCACTTACATATCGAATCTAAAAAATAAAACTAACAAAAAGACAACAAAGAGAAATGAACTCACTAATACAGAGAACAAACTGGTGGTTGCCACAAGGGAGGGGAGTGAGGGGACAGGCAAAATAGGGGAAGTGATTAAGAGATACAAACTTCTAGTTCTAAAATAAGTAAGTCACAAGATGAAAAGTACAGTATAGGGAATACAGTCAATTATATTGTAATAACTTTGTATGGTGACAGATGGTAACTACACTTACTGTGGTGAGCACAGCAGAATGTATAGAACTGTCAAATTACTATGTAGTACACTTAAAATTAATACAACACCATATGTCAAGTATAATTCAATAAAATTTTTTAAAATAAATTGTCACAATTATATGGTAAATTTCCCATTAACAGTCCTCTCTCTCTCATATATGTATCCACATCAATAAACATTTACCAAGTGCCAAGCATGGTCAGGATCTGGGGATAAAAGAAAAAGTCTGTCCTTGTCCTCAAGGAGCCTACAGTTTACCCAAGTTTAACATATACCACTGTTGGCTTCTGGTTCAAGAAGGTAAACTGAACTTATATCTCTTGTACTTTCCTGGAAAAGCAATGGTAATAAAGTACAAAAGTATAAGTCACAGGCCAAGGATACAAATGGAAAATGGCATAACAAATACAAGATTTCAACAATTTCTGACAGAGAGCAAATAGGAAAGAACTGGCTAGTAACACAAATCAAAGGATACTACAACCTAAAATATGCAATAGAAATGGTTCCAACCCAGGATGGAGAAGACTTGCAGGACCAAACCCCAGAGATAAGTGATCCCATAAAGTGCCAGAGTTAAAAAAAAAAAAAGTCTGGAAAAAAAGGGACTAACTGAAGCTCTGAATTATGAAACAGTTGATGAACTCTCTTCCCCATTCCACCAAGAAAAAAATCCTTGCACGCAAAATATTAATTTCAACAAACCCGGATGAACAAGGGCATCCCAGAGCAAAGCCCTTTGCCCTCTGGTATTTGGGTACTCCAAGTGTAATAGCCAGCTGTCCACCCACTCACCCCAAAATAAAGCCTACCAGTTGACAACCCTGTCTCCGTACACAGAACTCCCAGTCGGCCCTTCTACTAGCTCGTTCTTAAATACGGACAGAATCAGGAGACAGCCATTTGGAGAAAACCTGTAATACAGAAAAGAGAGATCAAGAGAAACAAAAATGTCCTTGGAGGAGGTGAAATAATTTAAGAAACCATTTTTAATTTAATTTTTAAAAATATAGTCCTAAAACTCAAAAATCAAAGAGGTATATAATTAATAGATTCCCTCCCAACCCTGTTTCCCATCTATTCAGTTCCCACCACTCCCCCAACAGGTAACCACTCATTAGATTATTGTGTAGCCCTCTGGAATTCCTTTAGGCAAATAAGCAAATACAAATATATGTTCTCTTTTTCCTTCCTTAAACAAAAAAATAGCACAGTGTATACCAAACTTTTATTTATAGTCACAACAACTTGGTATTTTTTCCCTGTCACTACACAGAAGTTCCTTATTCTTTTAAAACCTATATAGTATATAGTATTCAATTATTTGCTATGTTATTTGTTATGACGAATAGCATTACATATTTTGTACATATGCGTGTATGTATGTGTGTGTGTGTTTATATATGTATTTCCTGAAATGATATTATTGGATCAAAAGAAATTTATGTATTTAACTTTTATTGATGTATGTTAATACATCCAGAATAATACACGTAATACATGTGTATCTTTATATAATGCTGCCAAACTGCGTACCATGGCCATTGTACCAATTCAAACTCCTACCTACAACAAAAAAGGTATCATCAAATATTTTTTTAAAGATTTTATTTATTTATTTGACAGAGAGAGAGAGAGAGATCACAAGTAGGCAGAGAGGCAGGCAGAGAGAAAGGAGAATCAGGCTCCCTGCTGAGCAGAGAGCCTGATGCGGGCTCAATCCCAGGACTCTGAGATCATGACCTGAGCAAAGGCAGAGGCTTAACCCACTGAGCCACCCAGGCGCCCCCTTATCAAATATTTTGACTTTTAACACTCTGATAGATTTTAAAAAGGAATCTCAGTGTGGTTTTAATTAGCATTTATCTTATGAGTGAGGTTAAGCATCTTTCACATAAACAATAATTAAAGTCATGAATAAGCCAAGAATTCTTATTATCACCACTACCATTTAAGGAAATAAATCAGGATGTATGAATATTAGAAAGTAGGACACAAAATTCAAAACTTGCAGGCTATATGATTATCTATCTAGAAAATCCAAGCAAATCAACTAACAACTATAATAGGAACTCAGCAGAATAGAGAGCTCAGCAGAAAGGCCAAAGATCAAATCAACAAACAGAAATCAGTAGCTTTGCTATACATTGTCAATAATCAGCTAGAAAATGTAATTTAAAAAGCAGCTATTCTAAGGTGAGGGACCTGGAGTTGGGCAGCACTCAGAAGGGGAGGGAAGGGCTGGGTGTCTGGAGGAAGGCAGGTCACTGAGATTTTAAATACACACACACTATCTTGTACATAAGAGCAACAAAGCTGTAACATACTCATCTAGGAACAAACTCAAGAAGAAATATTCAATACCTATATAAAGAAAACTGTAATATAATGCAGCTATAGTAAGTTAAATAATAGTTTCAGCACAGAACAGATAGCATAATAAACACTGTCAGAATAACTGGCTATCTATAATGTGGGGGAGGATGTTAAAGACCCGCTTCAGACCAGTCACAAAAATAAATTCCAGGTAGGTTAAAGAGCTAAATGTAACAGCAAAACTATATAACTATTAAAAGAAAATATGAAAAAAATAATTAATTAATTAATTAATTTAAAAAGATATGGCTGCATATATTTCTAACCTGAAGAAAGGCTTTCATAAAAAGACAAAATGCAAAGACCATTAATAAAAAGCTAACACATTTGCCCATCTGACCATGAACAAGGTTAAAAGCTAAGCAACAGATGGGGAGCAAATATTTGCAACATGTATAACAACCATTAATATCCAGAATATACGAAGAACTAAAAAAATCAGTAAGAAATACAAAAGGCCAATATGTGGATGATAGGAAGATGGCTCAAACTTTTTTGAGCAGGGACATGCAAATTCAAACAATCATTTTTTATCCAACAGATGAGCCAAAAAATCTGTTTTTGAAAAGTGTATGAGAAATTCAGCACTTCATGCACTCTTGGCAAACAAACTGGAATAGACCTTTCAAACCCTTTGTCAAACTCCTTGACAAATTCCAAGTATCTTAATACATACTTATCACCAGCAATTACACTTTTTGGTATCTACCTGAGAAATATTTTTGTACGTATACAAATATACATGCACTAGGGTTTTTACTGAAGCATTGTCTGGAATAGCAAAAAATACTGAAAAGAACTTAAATATCCATGTATAAGAGAATGATAAAATAAGCAGTGGTAAATCTGTACTATGTAATAATATGCATGTTTAAAAAATAAGAGATGGATATATACAACTAATATATAAAAAACTCCTACATATAAATACTATTAAGTGAAAAAAACAAATTACAGTACAGCATATACAACATATCATTTATGTGAGAAAAAAAACTATAAAACCTTGTTTCCAAATGTACTCATGTATGTTTAAATGCATACAAAAAAGCCCCAGAAGATATGCTCTTAATTTATCCTGCAGGTTTAAGAAGCAATTAGTATTAAGCACTGTGTATTCATTAAAAAGAATGATGTGAAGATACATATATATGTGTATGTATATACACACACACACACACATATATATATATGGAGAGAGAGAGAGAGCCCTAAGTCATATTCTCTGGGAAAAGAGCAAGACATAAAATATTTTTATTTGCATATGCATATGCATGTAAATACAGAGAAAAAGGACTGTACACGTTGACAGTCAACTTCCTTTTAAAGATTTTTAAAAATTATTTCTAAGTAATCTCTACACCCAACATGGGAACTTAAAACCCTGAGATCAAGAGTCTCATGCTCTACCAACTGAGCCAGCCTGGCACCCCTACAGTCAACACTTAACAATAGTTACCCACTGGAAAGCAAAAATTGTGTAAAGGTGGACCTTAAGGTTTTAATCTACCTGTATGTTAGTTTAATCCTTTAAAGCATAATTGTCCATCAATAACCTGTACAAAAGAACCAGTTAAGGATATTATCATTTCTTGGGGCACCTGAGTGGCT
Organism: Mustela nigripes; assembly: GCF_022355385.1. Classification (NCBI taxonomy): domain Eukaryota; kingdom Metazoa; phylum Chordata; class Mammalia; order Carnivora; family Mustelidae; genus Mustela; species Mustela nigripes. The sequence goes on along the minus strand of NC_081575.1, from coordinate 77,813,989 downwards.
CAGTGGGTTGAGCCTCTGCTTTCAGCTCAGGTCATGATCTCAGGGTCCTGGGATTGAGCCCCACATCGGGCTCTCTTTGGCAGGAGCCTGCTTCCCCCCCCCCTCTCTCTGCCTGCCTTTCCACCTACTTGTGATCTCTTTCTGTCAAATAAATAAATAATAAATAAGAGGATATTACCATTTCTCAAAGTAACTGAAAGAAGAAAACAAATAAGGTATGTACAATATAAATACAAATAAATATCAATTAATACTTATTGAATGCTTTGTGCCAAGCACTGTAAGCCCCTTCATGCATTCTCTCATGTAATCACCACAAAAATCTTGACGTAGGTAATATTTTTATTCCCATTTTACAAATGAGGAAACTAGGCTCCAAAAATTAAGTTAACTTGTCTAAAATCACACAGCCAGTAGAAACCAGGGCCAGAATTTAACTCAGGCACTGGACTCCCAAGTCCACTCTTTATTCATAATATGGGGCCACATATGACATGCACCCACATATGACATGGACCCACATGCACAACACTATACACAATCCTGAATTGCAGAGATACATACAATGCATAACCACATTACAGTCCCTGGGAGTTTATAACACTAAAACTATCTTCTTCCTCACTTCCATCATCCAGTTTTGCTTTAGCAAGATCATTTCCTCAATTAAAGATGCTCATTTTATATGAAGAAATTTCTGGGTTCAAATTAGAAAAGGGGTTGAGATCATCTCCATCTTCTTTTGTTATCAAAATTAAACAATTTATATTTATCGGGGCACTTGGCTTTATATTTATCAATCATCTACCTTCAAATCCCTAATTAAGACTTTATTCTGCCTGACCCTTTACAACAGTTGTGGCAAAACTACATACAGCCCTCAAGCCAAACTTACCTCACCTCACTGCTAGTTTCTGTGCAGCAGGTGACCCGAGAAAAATTTTTATATTTTTAAATGGTTGGGGAAAAAAATCAAAAGAACAGTATTTCATGACACAGAAAAATTATTCAAAATTTGTATTTCAGTGTTCATAAATAGTTTTATTGGAACACAGCCACACTCATTCATTTACATATTGTCTATGGCTGCTACAACAGCAGAGCTGTGTTATTGCAACAGACTTCATGGTCTGCAAAGCCTAAAATATTGACAATCTGGTCCTTTACAGAAAAAGGTTTATAGTTTCCATAAGAACTTCATCTACTTAACTCAAAGACTCCTAACAACAACCCTGAGAGCTATGTAGTATTAGCCTGAATTCTGAAAATTAGGAAGGCTCAGAAAAGTTTATAGTCTTGCCCAAGTCACAAAGCCAGTAAGTGAAGGGGAAATTCTGGAACCCCAGTTTTCTAGCTCCAAATCCAACATACTTTCTACCATACTGCCATGTTCTAAGAACCCAACCCCTCCTGATTAATCAATGAGTTTAGATCTTTGGTGCTAAAATTTACCAGATGGTTACAGGCACAAAAGCTTTAAATTGGTAGGAAAACATTTCTCAATTGAGAAACTTTGACTCCAAAAATATGTTAATAGAATACACTGTGTTTCATATACCGTTGTGTAATTTACGCAGTATATTTTCTTAGTTAGCCAAAAAAAAAAACAAAAAACAAAAAACCTCTGCAAAATAGGTAGGGCTTTTGCTTTGTTTAGTAACAAATAAGGAAATCGATGCTCACCAATTTATACAAGATTACACTGAGAGCAAGACCAGAACCTAGGCTGACTCCTACTCCAGTGACATTTTCACCTGGAAACACAGTTTCTTCTCATAAGGAATGCACCTTTTTTGTTTGTTTTTTTTTTTTTTCCTTAGAAACAAAAGCACAGCAGCGCCTCTGTGGCTCAGTGGGTTAAAGCCTCTGCCTTCAGCTCAGGTCATGATCCCAGGGTCCTGGGATTGAGCCCCACATCAGGCACCCTGCTCAGCAGGGAGCCTCCTTCCTCCTCTCTCTCTGCCTGCCTCTCTGCCTACTTGTGATCTCTGTCTGTCAAATAAATAAAATCTTTAAAAAAAGCACATATCTTACACATTTAAAATATTAAGAAATCTAAAATGTTTAGTAGAGATAAATTAACAATTTAACAAAATAATAATTAACAGAAGGGATACTAAGAATTGCTGGTCTCTTAACATTCGGATCTCTGTTCAAAGTCACCTCCTCAAAGAAACCTTCCAAACTAACCAACTGAGCTAAAGAGGCTTCTCTCTAACATCCCAGCATCCTTTAAAAAAATTTCTTCTCAGGGTGCCTGGTTGATTCAGACGGTGGAGTGTGGAACTCCTGATCTCGGAGTTTGAGCCCCATGTTGGGCAGAGATTACTTAAAAATAAAATCTTTCAAAAAACTCATTCTTCTCAGCATTTATGTTCTATTTGTTGACTATTGTCCTCCAACTATAATGCTCTCAAAGAGAGCAGGGTCATTGCCTGCTTTGCTTCCTTTTCATCTATTCCCAACACACCAACCCTGCACACTGGAGGAACACAATAAAAATTTGTTCAAGGAATGGTAGAACCTTACAAATATGTTAGGTAAGTCATACTCCAAAATTCATTTGGATTAACAGCTTCAGAGTAAGTTATCAGGACTTTTGAAAGCTTCCTTAGTAAATGAACCACAGAGCTTCAAGGGGTTTTTTCCCCCTCTTGCTAGAAACCTTCAAAGGCTAACTATGAATGGATATGCCACAGTAGCTCATCAGGACAAAATTATTCTCTGGGCAGCACTGGATATCGTCAGAGCTGAACTAGCACCCTATGAGTCTTGGGTCTAATCAAGCCAATTTCCCATTCTTCTATTAAACACACCCCCTAGTGTTTAAAACAATTCAAACTAACGTCTCTATTTTAATTACACTTAACTAGAGGCTGAGATTTACCAACAAATTGTGCTGTGCTAAATTTTAACTCTCATTTTTACAAGTAATGGAACTAAAATAATCTTACATGATTCTTAAATGAATAGGACAATGTACAGGTCATTATGGCCTAAGCTACAAATAAAAAGTCTCCACAAGGTACTGATTGATATATGTTTTGGTCAAGAAGCTGGCTCACAATCAGAAACCAAATAACACATAGATGAGGGTGCTCTTAGGATAAATCCAATGCCAATTTCTGCTTAATTATAAACTAAATCTGCTTTTCCCCCCAGTTATAATAAAAGATTTCACCCTACACAAAAAATCCGAAAACAAAAATAATACTCTTTATTTAAAAAAAAGAAAAACAATTATCTAAAAAACAAAACACTTATGTAACTTTACCATAAGGATTGTCTAGTTTGCCATATTGAGGTTTCCTGATCATGAAAGTCCAACTGTCTCATAAAGAGCTTTAGAATATCCCCACTCTTCAAATACAAAGCATGACCTTCAAAAATGCATTTAGAAACATTTCTCCTCCACAAAAGCCCAAAGAATAATTACATATTGCCACAAAATAGCGTCATATATAGTATCATATATTACTTTTTTTATTGAAGTATAGTTGACACAAAATGTTACATTAGTTTCAGGGAAACAACATAGTGTTTCCACAAGTCTATACATTATGCTATGCTCATCACAAGTGTAGCTACCATCTGTCACCATACAACATTATTACAATACCGTTAACTATGTTCCCTAGGCTGTACCTTTTATCCCTGTAACTTACTATTTCCATAACTGGAAGCCTATATCTCCCACCCCCTTATCTATTTTATAGTTTATAAAACTTCAAGATAATCCGCATACAAAAAAACACCACTGGACCCTTACCCCATACTATATACAAAAATTAACTCAAAATGAAACAAAGACCTCAATATTAAAGTTGAAACAATAAAACTCTGCGAAGAAGAGATAGGAGTAAATCTGCATTGTCTTGGGTTTGGCAGTGGTTTCTTAAATATAACACTGAAAGCACGAGCAACAAAAAAAATAGATAAACTGGACTTCAAATTTCAAATTTTTTGTGCATCAAAAGACACTATTAACAAGTAAAAAGATAACTCTGAATAGAAGAAAATATTTGCAAATCATATGTCTGATCAGGGTCTAGAATTTAGAATGTATTCTTTTAAAACTCTTTAAGTCAACATTTAAAAAATTAAAAATGGGCAAAAGACTTAGTTCTCCAAAGAACAAATTCAAACAGCCAACAGCCACATGAAAAGATGCTACACATCATCAGTCATTATAGAAAGACAAATAAAAACCACAATGAGATCCCTTTTCACACCCACTTAGTATGGCCATAAAGCACACAAACAAAAAACCAGAAAGTAACAAATGTTGGTGAGGATGTAAAGAAACTGGAACCCTTGTACATTGCTGGTGGGAATGTAAAATGGTGCAGCCACTGTGGAAAACAGTTTAGTGGCTCCTCAAAAAGTTAAACAGAATGACCATATGACACAATAATTCCACTTCTAGGTGCATACCTGAAAACAGGTTTTCAAGCAAAAATGTATATACAAATATTCATACCAGCATTATTCACAAAAGCTAAAAGGTAGAAGATCCCAAATGTCTATGAACTGATGAATAAATAAACAAAATGTAGTATATCCATACAAGGGAATATTATTTAACCATTAAAAGGGAATGTAATATAGGGGCACCTGGCTGGCTCAATCAGAAGAGCATGTAACTCTTGATCTCAGGGTTGTGAGTTTGAGACCACAGTGGGTGTAGAGATTACTAAAAAAAAAATAAACTTTTTTAAAAAGGAATGAAATACTGATATACGCCACAACATTAGTGAACCTCAAAAACATGTGAAGTGAAAAAAGCCAGACAATAAGGTAATATAATGCATGATTTCATTTATACGAAATACCCAGAATGGAAAATCCATAGAGATGGAATATTAGTGGTTGCCAGGAGCTGGGAGGAATGGGGAATGGGAAGCCATGGTTTAATGGGTACAGGGTTTCCTTCTGGGGTGATGAAAATGTTTTGGAACTAGATATGCAACATCATGAAGGTACTTAATGACACTGAATTGTACACTCTAAAATGGTACATTATATTACGTGAATTTTATCACAGTAAAAAATTACCAGGTTAAAACACAGAAAACAATGTTACTTCATTTCTGTTAATGAGATATATATATATATATCCCTGAAGAAAGGGGCATTAAAGGCTCACCACTGCAGTAACTTAACCTCAACATTTTCTAAACCAAGTATCTCATGACAAACTCTACCAAAACAATTTAAAATGGCATCAATTCTACTCTTGAAGTTTTGGGAATTTCTGAATGAAATCTTTTATAGACGTCCTTTACAATCTTCAAACATCTCCTAACAGTGCCATAAACTTTATGATCTCAAACAAAAAATGGGAACTTCCCCCCCCCCAAAAGTATTCTGGGTTTTAGCCAAGAGAAATAATCAAATATATCTGCAAATAGAACTGGTCTACTTACACTAAGATGGGGTACTGAGAAAGGGTTTTTTTTTCCTTGCACACAACCTCCCCACACACAAACATATACACAAAAATTTAGAACTTCTGTTAATTTGTTAAAGTAAATTATCTGACAATAAATCTTATAGTAATAGAACAATTCTCATTTATTTCTGATTACTCTGGTTCTATGCAGCCACTGGCTTTATCACTTACAAGCTAACTAATGCACACCTTAATGAAAAATTCCTGTACTTTATGGAAGGAAGTTAAAGTCCAAATTAGAGAAATTTAACTCCTAAAACACTACAGAATTATTACATCAACAAATGTAGACTTGTGATACAAGGATCAACATTGGTTTAGAAGTCGGAATTCCAGGGTCCACTGCTTACTAGGGTAGGTCTTATCTCTTATCTTTATTTTCTCTCTTAAGTATAAAAAGGCAAATAACTTTCCTGCCTGCCTACCAACAGAAATACAGTAATAAAAATATGTACAAGGTATGATGGGACCACTGAAGTGGGGCACCTAATGAAGCTTTGTGGAGGATGCTGGGAAAAGGAAAAAAAAGTCGGGGGCAAGAAAGGCTTTAGGGAATAACTAATGACTGAGGTTAGTCTAAAAAGAATGAGCTCAAATTCACAGCATGGGGAAAAGAGAGCATTCCAGGTTGGGGGCAGAGGCATCAGAAGCAAAGGCAGGGAGATAAACACAAAAACCTGCTCATGTTATTCCCCTTCTTAAATAGTCAAAGGCTCCTAATTCAAACTAAGATTCCAGCCTTATCTCATTCCACTCCCCAGATATACCAAGATTACACTTTCCAGCCTCAAAACTTGCAGGTTCTTCCACTCCAGGAACATCTAGTTCAAGACAGGGAGGCTACCTTGCCTGCCAAAATTGGTGCAACATTCCCAGGCTCTCATGGTACTTTAGTACTTCTACTCTACCGCTTAATACACCAGTATTCATCTTAATCTAAGAAAGTATGAATATAGTATTAGTTTTTGTATTTAAACTCTGGGTAGTCAAAACAAGGATTACACTCTTTGCAACATCAAAGCAGAATAAAAGATAAAGGGCATGGGAAAGTTCTCAAATTTGCAACATTTCCGAGATACTGAGTATATGTCAGTAAAGTTTGTAAAAAGTAACCATGAAAAGTTACAAATTCATAAACTATTAATCTTGACCCAGAACAGAATGAAACCATCACCAGGCATCCTTACCAGAAGATAAGTAATGTATTCAGAGAACAAAATGTCCTCATAATCTGCTATAATTTAAACTCACACCAAAAAGCAAGTGCCAATTTTCAAACAAGGTAAATTCAGAATGACAAAAAAAATTATGTATAATTACTTCAGCATTCAGAATCAGCTTTAGTGTATTTTAGCCATCCTTAAATGCAGGGTATCCTTCCCCTAGGCTGCTGACTTTAAGCAATTTTTAAATTCATCAAGCTAAATGTTAGAGACTGTCTGGAAAACACCTGCTGCTCTGTATCATATACTGAGATCTCTTCAAAAGTTATCCTGGTATTACAACGTACTATAAATGAAAAACAGGTAACAATGCCTCCCCAAATTGGATGTAATCACTACCACACAGAAGACTTTCACAACTTAAAGCCCATTTATTCGTATAATTGCTTTAGTCAAAGGTAATTCTTAAGAAGGAATAGCCATACCACTCGCATCTGTTTTGAGGGCTCAATTTCATTTTAACACGTCTATCAACTCCCAAGATGGGAAGATATACACGTGCAGGATTTCCATCCACAGCCCACTCCATAAATGTTTCACCACTCTTAACTAGTCGAACAAAACCTCTTTCGGCACAGTGAAGCCACCTCACCACTTTTATCCTAAACATACCATTTCTTCCCCATCCTCAAGTTGTCAGTCACAGAAAACACCACCGTTGCCAAATAACACCTCTCAATCTCTTTGAACCTAACCCACTTACAGAACCAGGCAGCAATATTCTCTCACCCGATCCAGTCCTATCGACTTTCACACACAACTGAATCTCTATATTAAGTCCACTTTCCCCCACCACTTGACCCACTGAAACTCAACTTCTCACACCTGAAGCGATCATCTCTTTCAGCACCCTCAATCTCACTTAAATGATCACTCAGTCCTTTGTCAACCATGTCCCAACCCCCATGTATCCTCTCACCTTCCCCATTCCCTAGTTCTCCATCAACTCCCAAAGTTGCCACCCCCAACAAAAACAGAAAAGAAGACAAAAAACGCACCTCAAACCCAAACCTGCCCTTCTCCACTCCCTCCACCTTAGAATTTTCCTCTCCCCCTGTTCGCTCAAACGGACAGCAACTCCGACAACCGCGAAGACCCAAGCCCGGCCTCGTCCCATACCTCTTGGCGACAACAATCACCCTGCCTCGGTCAAGCCGCCCCCCACTAGGACGCTTACTCTTCAACAGACTCTTGGCCGCCGCTGCCTCCCCCCATTCATCCCCGGCCAATTCATCTCTCAGCCGGATCCCAGACACGCCCCCCGGCCTCCTCCCTCTCTCCCAGAACCCTGGCCGGCCCGGGACCCTCACCAGATTAGAGGCTCTCACGGACAGAGACTCGGACTCTTTTCCCTTCTCCCTCGCCCTCCTTCAAGCCTGCGCTCGCCCCTCGACGAGCCACACCGTAGAACACACACAGATACGCACACCGCCTCCTCTATCACCTCCTCCGATGCTTCTTACTCCCCTCCTCGATGTCTCCAGCTCCGCTCCGCGTTGTGTGCGCGTGCGCGTGCGAGCGTCTCCCGCGAGCCCACCGGGCCAGCTACTGCCGGTAGGTAAAGAGCGGGCGGGGTTAGGGGAGCAGGGTACGAGCCCAAGCTCGCGCTCGCCCGGGAGCAGAGCAGGCGCACGCGTACTCCAGCCAGGGAATTCTGGAGAGGAGAGAGGGGTGGAGGGGGGCGGGGAGGGGAGGGGAGGAAAGAAGAGGGGGAGGGGCGGAGAAAGCCTACGGAGCAGCCCCAACTCCCAACAGCCCCTATCGCTGCGAGGTGCCGAGTGGCTAGCCAACTAGAGCGAGCGCACTCCTCCCCCGCCCTCTTCAGCGCAGCGGGAGAGAGGGATGCGCGTCGAACTGGAGAAAGGCTTCTCTCCTTTCCAAAAAGACACGCGTGACACCTCCTTGTGTTCAAAAGCTCTGTCTCCACGGCTGCTTTACCTTCTTCCCCTCCAAAAAAGAAAAGTACAAGCACACACTACTTCCCAGCCACCCACCATCCACTCTGCTATCCGCAAGCCTCTAAATGCAGCCTCTCTGCCGAGATGTGGTACCCTTGGGCACCTTTTCACCCACCACCCCTAACTCCCTTTTTCCAACTCCCGTCTTTTCTCGCGAGACCCATACCTGCCGGCTTTGGGATTAGAAATCGAAGCACAGATTTACAAATACCGGTCTCCCGGTTACGTTGCGAGGGCAACGGCCATGGCATGTCCCCCCCCCCCCAAGACCGCAGTGCGCGCGCGCGGGGGCTGGGCAACAACGAAAGTGGGGATGGGAAAGGGAAGCTATGAAACGGATTTTTGACGGCATGTAACCGCTAGGCCTGGGCACGTGCCTTGCGCCTCGCAGACGAGTGCGGTGTACCCTGGGAATTGTAGTTTTTCTTCTCATCCCCAGTCCAATTCCCATCCTCAGCCTTACTTAGGCCTCTAGCCAGGAGGGAAATTACCGACGCCATTTTGCTGGGAACAATGGCCTTCGGCCTAGGCAGTAACGGGTGGGGGAGGGCGTAATGTTTTAAGGGTTCAGTTAACCTCCCCTGGCCCCTCGGTGCCATAGCAACCCCTTCAGGCACCTAGCCCCGCCCCCTCTTTACTCTGCCGGTCTCCTAGACTGTGCGCATGCGGAAAGGCCACCTCCCGCTAAGGCAGGCTCTCACCATCTCTTACCGCTCACGTCCTTTCTCCTTTAGTTGGTAATGAATGCTAGCTCCTTCAAGCTTTTGCTGCGTTAACCCCAGCACAGCGGCTTTAGTTAAGAACTGCTTCCTGCATTGTATCAGGCATTGTACAGAATTACTTCTGTCATTCTCGCATGAATAATCCTGGCTCCATAAAGGAGGAAACTTAGGCTCAGGAGGGGAAAACGGACATGACTTGCCCAAGTTCACACAACTAAGTATGGAGGAGTCATAACTTGAACCCAAGTGTGCTCACTCCAAAGCCCATGCATTTTTCAACCCTCCAGGCCTCATCTGGTTTCTGAGCCCCTGAGTGAAAGCTCCTCAGGGGCAGGACTCCTTTCAAATACCCCTCAAGCTTTAGCAAGATGCCCTGAGTGTAGGAGGCTGTGTGGAAAACGCCAGGCTAATATTTACAACCGCCCAGCCTCAGGGCCCTATTACAGAGTTATATCAATCTTTTCTCCCCACTTTTTTTTTCTTTTTAGGCCTTAAAACCTCAGCCTTTTCAGCTCTTTAAAAAAAAGAAAAAAGTCAATAAAGTTAAATATAAGTTTCCAGAGTTCAAATGGAGTGGAATGGTGAGAGGCCATATAGCCCTGTTTGTTGTCTTTACATCTTTCCTCTTGAAAGTCACTTAATTGATCCCATGATTGCCAGAATATGTAAGAAAACCAGACTATGCCCGTAATAAATTCAAATCCCCATCTTCCCTTTTGACAATGGAAAGAGACTCTAAAGGAATGAAATTCAGGGCTACAAGGTCCAACTATTTCATCTGTGGAGATCTTCCTGGCAAAATTTGGAAGAGCAAGGTGTGATTTCTCCAAAAAGCGCCACCACTCTACCTTAAAGGTCTCCACATTCCAAATTAGCTGTGGAATGAATGGAGTCTCCTAACCTCCTTTCCTCACTGCCCCTGAAGATAATCCCTTTTCCTTGTTGAATTGTTCACTACTACGAAGAAAACAGGAAACAGAGCCAACTACCAAAAGGCAGTTTCAAAGGTTACCAAGTTATTACAAGTCTTTGTATCCCCTGACTCCCACTGAGATGGCAACTAGAAACTTGTGCCCACCATTTTCTTTAACTGAACCACAATTTTTTATTTCTCAGTATTTCTGTACTCCCACCATCACTACACACATCCACCTTTAGGAAAATCAACAGGTACCTCCCTCAGTTTTGGCCTTCTCCTCTTCCTTAGTCTCCAAGCGCCTTGATGTAATCAGTACAGAGCAATACCTAGAAATGTTAGCCCTTCAACCTGCTCAGATATGAACCCTTCTGAGAAGTCCCTCTTTGACAGTCAAACATTTGCTAAATAAATGTAAAGTAGTGTGACTTTTACAAACTTCAGAAGTTAGAAAATCAGTTTGTTCCCCGTTCAAGCACAGGCTTTTCTCAGTTTAGACATTTTATTGACACCCATGCTCTTCTATTTGAAGCAACCTATCCATAAGTAGGATCAAATGTCACTATGGGCAGAAAGGGGAATGCGCAATTATAACTAGTCAATAACGTATGCCAAGGAATATTCCTTTCTAACCCCCTGGTTTCCACTGACTCTTAGGTTGTATTAGTGATGTTTTTATTCATCAAATAGAAAATTTGACCTATTTTAACTATTTGTAATTTGGCCTTACATTATTCTAGGAAAACATTCTTCCAATAATCTAGTTCATCTTTTTTTTTTTTAAAGATTTTATTTATTTATTTGACAGACAGAGATCACAAGTAGGCAGAGAGGCAGGCAGAGAGAGAGAGAGAGAGGGAAGCATGCTTCCTGCGGAGCAGAGAGCCCGATGCGGGGCTCGATCCCAGGACCCTGAGATCATGACCCGAGCCGAAGGCAGCAGCCCAAACCACTGAGCCACCCAGGCGCCCCTAATCTAGTTCATCTTATGTGAAATTACAAAAGGTTTTGCTGGAACCATTTTTAGACCCCAGCATCCCACAGGGGTGGGGCTGGGGGTTATTTTCATGGCCCTACTAGATGTTGATCTCCTCCCTACTACACAGAAGTTAACTCCTTCAATTAACAAGATGGAACGGAGATGAACCTCAAAGCTGACTGTTAGCTAACTGCTACAACCATAGGTAGAGTTGTGAACGTTTCTGAAACTCAGTTTCTAACCCCGAGCCTTCCTTTTGTCAGGTTGTTGGGAAAACAATATAAGTCATCTGAATGTACTTTCCCCTCATCCCAGGTGATGTCACAGTTCGGGGATCTTATGTAGTACCCAGGCATGGGGGTGGAGAGTGGGACTGGAGTAAAATTATATACTTCCAAGTCCTTAGAGCCTGTCAGTTACTGCTTAGCCCTCTGCCCGCATGGTCCTTTCAGGTGCTATAGTTTTCTCCAATGTCTCTGCCATACTTGGAGCATAGAACTCATTGTCAAGCTACCTGTTGGTCCATCGACCTAGACATTCCACACAGCCCTTCCTCTCTTGAGCCTTCCAGCCAACCAAATGTTGCTCCTGGCAGTTTGTGCTGGTTGACCTCCCAAAGAACTCTCTTTGCCACCCCCACCCCATGCACCAAGGAGAGGGGAGTGAGGAAGAGAAGAACCTTTTTTTTTAGCCTTATGCAAATCTTTCCTCCTTCTAGTTTTCTGGCCCAGCTACTTTGTCTTTGCCTCTGATATTAATCCCCCTCCCCTAGTGCTTCCACTTTTGGAACACAAAAGCTAGAGAGACTGACACAGTATTTGGTTTCCTGCCTCACTGCCTTCTTGCCCTGAGATACACCACAAAACTGACTACTTTTTCGGGGGGTGGGGGGGCGGGAATGATGGGAATACAGAAAAGAAAAAATCCATTTATGTCTCAAAACATTCCAGCCACATTCTCCCTCTATTAAATCTTAGCACCTAGGGCAAAGACAACTTATTTCTCTTACTGAAAGGATACAAAAATGCAGATTTGAAGGGATACATGCCCCTGGATGTTTATAGCAACATTAACAACAATAGCCAAACTGTGGAAAGAGCCCAAGTGTTCATCTACTGATGAATAGGTAAAGAAGATGTGGTGTATATATATACAATGGACTGTTACTCAGCCATCAGAAAGAATGAAATCTTGCCATTTTCAATGATGTGCATGGAGCTAGAGTGTATTATGCTAATCAAAATAAGCCAGTCAGATAAAGACAAAAACCATATGATTTCACTCATAGGTGAAATTTAGGAATCAAAACAGATGAACATATGGGATGGGGGGAAAAAAAGAAAAAGAGGAAAGCAACCCATAAGAGACTCTTTAATGTTAGAGAACTAAATGAGGGTTACTGAAGTGGAGGTAGGCAGCCGATGGGCTAAATGCATGATGGGTATTAAGGAGGGCACTTATTATGATGAGTACCAGGTGTCATATGTAAGTGATTATTCACTAAGTTGTACTCCTGAAACCAATATTACACTATATGTTAACTAACTAGAATTTAAATAAAAATTTGGAAGGAAAAAAAAAAAGAAAATTTACTTCGCATCGAGATGCCCCCTGCTCAAGACAGTAACTCCCAGGGCTTGGATGCATGGGTGATCTTTTCTCAAGGTACTGGGCTTGGTACTGGGAAATTTCTTACCTGAATCATCCAGGGTCTGTTAATGTCCTCTCAGGAGGCTATCTTTCCTTCCAGGAGAAGTTGAGTGTTGCCTGAGTAAGAACAAACATCACCTAGCTCAGAAATGAGCAACTATCTCCACCATCCAGATTAAACAGTACAATTTCTGGAGATTTACTATGGAGTCTGCTCTCCGCTTCCTAGACACAGTCTTTCCTCATGTGCCCCAGGCCAGATATCAGGTAGGGGGGCAAATTTATAGTAAATGCCTTTGCCTAGAAACTTAGCCTAAAAAAGAGAAAACCTGCATCATTTCTCTAAAATTTGCTAGGTATCTGGAATCTTCATTCCTCTGCCAAGTCCCCATGTGGACCGGATACAGAGCCTGAGTTGGGGGTGCTGAAACAAACTTTTCTCTCTCCAAAAGAAAATCAATTCATTTAGAGATGTACAGTCTGGGGCACCTGGGTAGCACAGTCAGTTAGGGGTCTGACTCTTGGTTTCATCTCAGGTCATGAGCTCAGGGTAACAAGCTCAACAAGCTCAAGCCCCATGTTGGGCTCTGAGCTTAGCATAGAGTCTGCTTGGGATTCTCTCTCCCGCTCCTTCTGCCCCTCCTGCTCATTCTCTCTCTCTCCTAAATAAATAAATAAATAAATAAATAAATAAATAAATATTTTTTTAAAAAAGAAATGTGTAGTCTAACATGGTATACTCTTTTGGGAATCAATTTTCTGAGCTAACCTACAAGGCTGCATTTGCCTGCCTGCCTTTCCTTCCTCTCTCCTTCTCTCCCTTCACCTTCCCTTCCACTGATCTCTCTGTATCTGTTCCAACATTCTGTCTACTACTACTATTCTACTACTACTACTACTACTATGACTACTACTAGTAATAATAATAATAATGAAATAACATTTACAATGTGCTTTATACAAACCCATTGACTCCTATGGGTTAAGTGACATTATTAATACCATTTTTCAAATTGTTAATCCAAATCACAAAGAATTTAAATAACTTGCCAGGGTAACACAGCAAGTAAATGGCAGAGCTAGATTTGAACCTAGTTAGTTTATTTCAGAGTCCATGCTCTCAATCATTTTGTTGTATCTTTCTATGATTACATTTAACTTTAGACTCCAAGCTCTCTTTTCTATGGGGCTGGTAAGACAACCTCAATTCTTTTTTATTTTCGTTTTTATTTTTATTCCTTTTATTCATTTTACTTATTTATTTTTCATCATGATAACTGTACTCTTTACTGCCCTTTACCTATTTCTCCATCCACCCACCAGCCTCCCCATTGGTAGCCATCAGCTTGTTCTCTATAGTTAAGAGTCTGTTTCTTGTTCTGTCACGCCCTCTCTTTTTTTCCTTTGCTTGTTTCTTTTGTTTCTTAAATTCCACATACAAGTGAAATCACATGGTATTTGTCTTTCTCTGACTGACTTATTTCACTTAACGTTATATTCTCTAGCTTTATCCATGTTGTTGCAAATGGCAAGATTTCATTCTTTCTATGGCTGAGTAATATTAATATATATATATATGTATATATATATATATATATATACCACCTCTTCTTTATTCATTCACCAATCAATGGACATTTGTGCTGCATCCCTAGTTTAGCTATTGTAAAAAATGCTACAATGAACTTAGGGGTTCATGTATTACTGTTTTCATATTTGCAGGGTAAATACCCAGTAGTGTGATTACTGGACCACAAGGTAGTTCTATTTTTAATATTTAAGGCCCCTCCATACTGTTTTTTTTTTCCACCATGGCTGCACCAATTTGTTTTCCCACCAGCAATGCAAGAGTGTTTCCTTTTTCTCCATATCCTCACCAATACTTGCTGTTTCTTGTGTTTTTTATTTTACCCATTCCGAAACTTGTGAGGTGATATCTAATTTTGATTTGCATTTCCCTGATGATGAGTGATGTGTCTTTTGACCATCTGTATGTCTTCTTTGGAGAAATGTCTGTTCGTGTCTTCTGCCCATTTCAAATTGGATTATTTGCTTTTTGGGTATTGAGTTATGTCAGTTCTTTATATATTTTGGATACTAACCCTTTATCAGGTATGTCATTTACAAATACTTTCTCCCATTCAGTAGGTTGTCTTTTCATTTTATCCATTATTTCCTTTACTATGTGACTTAACCTCAATTCTTCTTGGCATTTCTCCTAGGCTTATGCCACAGTTCTGGGCTATTACACAGTGCTAAGGCCTGGGAACAGAAGTTCATCAAGTCCTTACCATTAGGCAATACCTCTGCCCACAGCGTTCCTTTGCTATTTGGCAGGTCCTTATTACATTGGGATCCCGCCAGTGGCTCAGGAATTTTTGTTAAGGCTGCCTAGAATAGCCCCTGTTTTCTCAAATGTTCCTGTCTATCCAGAGATGGTGCCAGGAAGCAGGACACAGGTCCCCTCTACCCAGCGCCCGCACCCCCTCCACCCCCCCGACCCCCTCACCCCCCCCACCCCCCCTCCCCCCACCCCCGTCTCCCTGATAGCATTACATTATCTCCAGCCCTAAGGACAGGAAGTGCTAGAATCCCTCTCTAAGCTGGATAAAATCCTTTGCCCTTCATTTTTTCTAGCCAAAACACTTGTCTTTCTCCCTAATCCTCTCTCCCTAAAGGACTTGGGCTTTTGAAACACAAAAACAAAGAGACTGGCAAGTGAAATCTGCTTTTTGTCCTTCCACATTCCCTTCCCCTGAGGCAATAAAACCCGGGTATGGGGGCAAAAGGATGTGAGAGGAAGATACAGAAGTTAAAAGCAGTAACTATAAAAAACATTAAAATATCTGTTTCAGATATGTTATTTGCAAATATCTTCTCCCATTTTGTAGGTTGACTTTTAGTTTTGTTGATTTTTTTTCCTTCAATGTGTGGAAACTTTTTATTTTGATGGAGTCCCAGTAGTTTATTTTTGCTTTTGTTTCCCTTGCCTCAGGAGACATATCTAGAAAGAAGTTGCTAGGGCCTGTGTCAAAGACATTACTGCCTATGTTCTCTTGTAGGACTTTTATGGGTTCAGGTTTCACATTTAGGTCTTTCATCCATTTTGAAATTATTTTTGTGTATGGTGTAAGAAAGTCGTCCAGTTTCTTTCTTTTTCATGTTGCTGTCCAGCTTTCCTTACACCATTTGTTGAAGAGGCTGTCTTCTTCCTATTTTTCCCATCGAATATTCTACCCTACTTTGTTGAAGATTAATTGACCACAGAGTTGTGGGTTTATTTCTGTGCTTTATATTCTGTTCCATTGATCTATGTGTCTATTTTTGTGCTACTACCATACTCCTTTTTTTACTACAGCTTTGAAATATTATTTTAAGTTTTTCTTTTCTTTTTCAAGATTGTTTTGGCTATTTGGGGGTCTTTGGGTATTCCATACAGATTTTAGGATTATTTATGCTGTTGTTTTGATAGGGATTGCATTAAATGTGTAGACTGCTTTCAGTAGTATGGAATTTTAACAATATTCTTTCTTCCGATTCATGAACATGGAATATTTTTCCATTTCTTTTGTCCTCTTCAGTTTCCTTCATCAGTGTTTTCAGAGTACAGGTCTTTCATCTCTTTGATTAGGTTTATTCCAAGGTATCTTGTTATTTTTTGGTGCAATTGTAAATGGGATAGTATCCAAAATATATGAAGAATTTATAAAACTCAATGCCAAAAAACCCTCAACACCCCCAAACCAAATAATCCAATAAAAATGAGCAGAAGACATGAATAGATATTTCTCCAAGGAAGATATACAGATGGCCAATAGACACATGAAAAGATAATCATCATCCTTGCCATCAAAGAAATACAAATCAAAATGACAATGAGATATCATCTCTCACCTATCAGAATGGATAAACGCAAAGATACAAGAAACAAGTGTTGATGAGAATGTGAAGAAAAAGCAATACTCGTGTACTGTTGGTGGGAATACAAACTGGTGTGGCCAACATGGAAAACAGTATGGAAGGTCCTCAAAAAATTAAAAATAGAACTACCCTACAATCTAGCAATCACACTACTGGGCATTTATCCAAAGAATACAAAAACATTAATTCAAAGGTATACATGCACCATTACATTTATTATTTACTTATTTATTATTTGTTTGTTTATTTATTTATTTTACATAAAGAGAATGAGAGACAGAGACAGAACATGAGCAGGGAGTAGGAGACAGATACCCTGCTGAGCAGGCAGCCTGACATGGGGCTCAATCCCAGGACCCTGAGATCATGACCTGAACTGAAGGCAGGTGCTTGACTGATTGAGCCACCCAGGCACCCACACCCTTCTGTTTATTATAGCATTTTTTACAATAACCAAATTATGGAAGCAGCCCAAGTGTCCATTAATTAATTGATGGATAGAGAAGACATGGTATAAATATATGTAGTGGAATATTATTCAGCCAGTAAAAAAAAAATGAAATATTGCCATTTGCAGCAACATGGATAAAGCTAGAGAGTATGATGCTAAGCAAAATAAGCCAGTTAGAGGAAGACAAATACCATATGATTTCATTCATATGTATAATGTAAGAAACAAACAAACGAGTGAAGGGGAAAATAAGAGAAAGAGAGAGAAATACCCAAAATAAGAGAAAGAGAGAGAAACACCCAGGCGCCCCCATAAAGTATCTTCTTAAAAACAAGTTGCTTTAAGGAAACAGTTAACAAAACCAAAAGACAACTGACAGAATGGGAGAAGATATTTGCAAACAACATATCAGATAAAGGGCTAGTATCAAAAATCTATAAAGAACTTAGCAAACTCAACACCCAAAGAACAAATAATCCAATCAAGAAATGGGCAGAGGACATGAACAGACATTTCTGCAAAAAAGACATCCAGATGGCCAACAGACACATGAAAAAATGCTCCACATCACTCGGCATCAGGGAAATACAAATCAAAACCACAATGAGATACCACTTCACACCAGTCAGAATGACTAAAATTTACAAGTCAGGAAATGACAGATGCTGGCGAGGATGCAGAGAAAGGGGTACCCTCCTACACTGTTGGTGGGAATGCAAGCTGGTGCAACCACTCTGGTAAACAGCATGGTGGTTCCTCAAAAAGTTGAAAATAGAGCTACCCTATGACCCAGCAATTGCAGTACTGGGTATTTACCATAAACATACAAACGTAGTGATCCGAAAAGGCACATGCACCCAAATGTTTATATCAGGAATGTCCACAATAGCCAAACTATGGAAAGAACCTAGATGTCCATCAACAGATGAATGGATAAAGAAGAAGTGCTATATATATATACCATGGAATACTATGCAGCCATCAAAAGAAATAAAATCTTGCCATTTGCGAAGACATGGATGGAACTAGATGGTATTATGCTTAGTGAAATAAGTCAATTGGAGAAAAACAACTATCATATGATCTCCCTGATATGAGGAAGTGGAGATGCAGTGTGGGGGGGTTTAGGGGGGCAGGAAAAGAATAAATCAAAAAAGATGGGATCGGGAGGGACACAAATCATAAGAGACTCTTAATCTCACAAAACAAACTGAGGGGTGCTGGAGGGAGGGGGGTCAGGAGAGGGTGGTGGGGTTACGGACATTGGGGAGGGTATGTGCTATGGTGAGTGCTGTGAAGTTTGTAAACCTGGCGATTCACAGACCTGTACCCCTGGGGCTAAAAATACATTATATGTTTATAAAAAAATTTTTTAAATTATTAAAAAAAACAAGTTGCTTTAAGATTTTCTTGGACATTGGACATTGCAGAAGAAAAGATTAATGAACTCAAAAACATAACAATAAATCTATCTAGTTAAGTGGCTGTTTCTTGGTTTCACCTTAGTTCATGATCTCTGGGTCCTGGGATAGAGCCCTGAGTCCGGCTCTGCACTTGGTGGGGCTTCTCTCTCTCCCTCTCCTTCTCCCCCTCTGCCCACTCACATGCACTCACTCTCTAAACTAAATAAATCCTTTTACAAAGAGAGAAAAATAAATACATGGGTTTTTTTTTTTTAATAAGAAAAAGAAACTAGGGGCCTGGGTGGCTCAGTGGGTTAGGCCGCTGCCTTCCGCTCAGGTCATGATCTCAGGGTCCTGAGATCAAGTCCCGCATCGGGCTCTCTGCTCAGCAGGGAGCCTGATTCCCTCTCTCTCTCTCTGCCTGCTTCTCTATCTACTTGTGATTTCTCTCTGTCAAATAAATAAAAAAAATCTTTAAAAAAATTTTAAAAAAAGAAAAAGAAACTAAAAACATGGGGAAAAAAGACTGAAAAAAATGAACAGAGCATTAGCGAGCTGTGAGACAACTTTAGGAGGCCTTAATACACATGTCACTGGCGTCCCAGAAAGGGGGGTGTGTCAAAAAACAAATATCTGAAGAACTATTTGTTGAACTTTTTCCAAATTTGTTGAAAATTAGAAAACCAGAGATCCAGAAAACTTAAACAAAAAAGCAAAACAAAAACAAAACCCTAAGCAAAAGAAACAGGCAGAAAACTACACCAAGGCATGTCAATAATGAAATTTCTTAAAACCAATGATGAAGAGTAAATCTTAAAACAGCTTGTTTTTAAAAGAAGATAATTTATGCACAGAACAATGATAAGGATGATAGCAGACTTCTTGTTGGAAACAGTAATCTTTGGGAACAGAAGGTCCTTTCACAAATAAGCCTTACACTTGAAAGCACTCTACTTTCAAGAACTGTATTACCTCTTCAGTGGACCTCAGCAAATATTTGTTGCAACATAGTCAGGTCCATCTATTTATTACATTCATTAATTTTTTACTTTGTGCTCAATTTATGGTGAGAACCCAGAACAAGTTAGGTCTAGTCCTAGCACCTGAGCTTACAATTTAGTCAGGGGCTGAAAAAAAGAAGTTCTGCGGTTTTATAATCTTCAACAAATTCTTTAAAATTTGGCCATGAGTTCTTCAAACATTTTTTGGTTTTAATGTTGGGAAGAAGGACTTGTTGATAATGAATTTCAAAGGATTAAGCATGGAATTTTGATGTTAACTTTGAGGTATCTTTTCAACTCCTCTCTCTTATTTAAGATTTTATTTATTTGCAAGAGAGAGGAAGAGGGAGAAGCAGGCTCCCTGCTGAGGAGGGAGCCTTACACAGGGCTTGATCCCAGGACCCTGAGATCATGCCCTGAGGCAAAGGCAGCTGCTTAAACAACTGAGCCACTCAGCTGCTCTTCTTTTCAGGTCTTGACAAATTTGTTCAAAGAACGTTGAACACCACTCTTTTTTCATTTGATAGCACTGTACATCGTAAGTTGTGCCCTAATGAATAGCTCTGTGGAACTGTGAATTTCTCTGATTCTAGAAGTCCATATGTATATATAGAAATCTATACTGATTCTGTCTAAAATCTTAAAAAAAATTCTCCATTTCCTTCATCATTACACTGTATCTTTTGTTTTCAAGATTTAATTAATCAATTAATTAATTTGACAGAGAGTTAGAGAGACGCACACACACACAGAGCAAGAAAGGGAACACAAGTAAGGCGAGTGTGAAAGGGAGAAGCAGGCTTCCTGCTGAGCAGGGAGCCCCATGTGGGGCTCTATCCCAGGACCCTGGGATCATGACCTGAGCCGAAGGCAGAGGCTTTAACCCACTGAGCCACCCAGTAGCTCCTGATGAGTCCTATTTCTTAACTCAGAGGCAGAGAGAGAGAGAATTAGAAAGTCCATTCAGTCCACTAGCTCTTTTGCTTCTCTTGCCATCTCCCCTTATCCTGCACACGGCAAGAGTTTGGAGTGCCAAAGTTACAGCTCTTTGAGTTAATTCTTCATTTTTAGCTGTTGACCCTGAAAACATACCATTGTGCCTGCCAGGTTCAGTCCTGGGGTTTTAAACTTTAGAACCACCCCAACCCTCAAGAACCTTTAGGTTCTGGTGTTGAGATACACAGCCTAGATAAACGGCCTAGATTCTTGCTAGCCTTCAAGGTAATTTCTCCTTTGGGACCACTGGCATCCTTTCTTACCACTCCAACAGATTCCTAAACTTTAAATCTAAGCAAGAAGGGATTGAATTCTCTTCTCCTTTCCTCTCCCAAAGCACCTTGCCTTCTTATGCAAATTGGGTCTACTCCCTCCCAAAGACTCTTCAGAATTCTGAATAACATTGCTAAAACAAAGAAAAAAAGATCTTGTTTTTCTTTAGCTAAGAGTAAGAAAAAGCCCTCCCAGAATGAGTCACAGTCTTAATGACTTAAAGCGATTGCTATAATTTTTTAAAATTCCACTTTACTAGGTACCTGGTTATAAAAGAACAAACAAAGGTGCAGTTACCTGGAATGTGCTTTCAACTCAGGAATCTGCAGAGGTAGTACGCCAAGGACTTGGGCCATCAGGGCTCTGACTGTTCTCTAAAGTGCCTAAAAACATGCAAGGTCAAGAGAGAGGAGTATCCAATATGACCTCATCTTAACTTGATTACAACTGCAAACATTTACAGGTACTGGGGCTTAGGACTTAAACAGATCTTATTGGGGGGGGGGGGGCACAATTCAATACACAATAGAGAGTAACATCCATCATGAAAACAACAGCATCTGCATAATGGGTTGTATCTCTTGCTGCTTCCAGTCTTTGAATTGGTAGAGATATACTGTATTCTGTGCAGAAGTGAAGACAAGTTCCATTTTATCCACCTTGTGTCACCTTTTGTCTCCCTGTATCTCATGGCATCCCTTATAAAATCAGTCCCTCATATCCTGCTTGAAACCTCTCTCTCCATGAGGTTTAGACACAGGGTTAATCAGGTGACAAATATAAATAGAATGGTCAAGAATGTAGACTCTGAAGTTAGACTTTCTGGATCTGCTAGCATGTATGGTGTTGGGTAAATTATTTTTTTTTTCAAACATTTTATTTATTTATTTGATGAACAGAGATAGATATCACAAGTAGGCAGAGAGGCAAGCAGGTGGGGGGGCAGGATCCCTGCTGAGCACAGAGCCTGATGCAGGACTCAGTCCCAGGACTCTGAGATCATGACCTGAGCTGAAGGCAGAGGATTAACCCCCTGAGCCACCTGATAAATTACTTTCTTAAGGATTTTATTTTTTTTTTAAAGTAATCTCTATCCCCAACATGGGGCTTGAACTTAAAACCCCAAGACCAAGAGTTGCATGCTCCACTAGCTGAGCCAGCCAGGTGTCCCAGATGTTGGTTAAATTATTTAATCTCTTTAAGCCTAAATTCCTTATTTGGAAAGTGAATATGAATGGTAATCTATTTCATTTGAGGATTAAGTGAGATATAAAATATATAAAACATTTAGCAAAGTTTCTGGCACATGGTAATTATTTAAATGAGTATAAATCCACCACTAAGATTAAACATATTACATATTATTTCCATAATTGCTGCAAATATTTTTACTTTTGAAAGACATAATGCATTAAAGATACTTCTAGAGAGGCACCTGGGTGGCTCAGTCTTTAAGCGTCTGCCTTCAGCTCAGGTCATGATCCCAGGGTCCTGGGGTCCACATCAGGCTCCCTGCTTAGCAGGAAGTCTGCTTCTCCCTCTCCCACTCCCCCACCTGTGTTCTCTCTCTCACTGTCAAATAAATAAATAAAATCTTTTTTTTTTTTTTTTAAAAAAAAGATACTTCTAGAGCCCTAGCTCACATCCTTCCCTCCTAGAGGGACAGTCATTCTGATGTTGGTATATATTATTCCAATGAATATTTTTAAAGATTTTATTTTTTAAAGTAATCTCTACACCCAGTGTGGGGCTAAAACTCATAACCCTGAGATCAGGAGTCCATGCTGTACTAACTGAGCCAGCAAGGCACCCCTCCAATGGATGTTTTTATAGGTTTATTTCATATGATGCTAGCCATAAGTAATATTTATCTTGTTTTTACATAAATGGTCTCATGATGTATGCATGGTTTTGCACTTTGGATTTTAAATTCAACATTGTTTTTCAGATATATTCAAGTTGATTCATGTAGATCTAGTTCCATCGTATGTTATATTCCACTGTATGAATAAATTACAGTTGATCTATCCAAACCTTTACCGAAGAACAGGTGAGCTGTTTTCACTTTTTTACTATTACATACAACATTGTAGTGAACATCCTTTCACATGTCTACCTATACTCATGTTTGAGATTTTTTCTGTAAGCAAATACCTAGAATTGGATTGCTGAGTAATATGGGATATGCTTCTTAAATTTTTCTCCAATGTTTTATTATTTATTATTGTTTATTTGAAACATACAGAAAAGTTGAAAAACTGTAGAGTGAATTTATACGTACCCACCACCTAAATTCTACTATTAATATTTTACTATATATTTTTAAATTTAAATTCAATTAGCCAACATATAGTACATCATTTGTTTCAGATGTAGAGTTTAGTAATTCATCAGTTGCATTTAACACCCAGTGCTCATCACATCTTATGCCACCTTAATGCCTTTCACTGAGTTACCCCATCCCTCAACCCACCTCCCCTCCAGCAACCCTCAATTGGTTTCCTATAATTAAGAGCCTCTCATGGTTTGTCTCCAGGGTCCTGGGATCAAGCCCCACATCAAGCCCCACGTTGAGCCACACATCAAGCTCCCAACTTGACAGGGAGTCTGCCTCTCTCCCCTGCTCTTGCTCTCGCTCTCTCTCTGTCTGTCTCTCACTCTCAAATAAATAAATAAAATCTTTAAAAAAAAAAGACAAGAAACAAAATAAGAGAAATAACAAACAATACCACAGAAATACAAAGGATTATAAAAGAATATTATAAAAAAGTATATGCTAACAAATTGGGCAGCCTAGAAGAAATAGATAAATTCCTAGAAATATATAACCTCCCAAAACTGAATCAGAAAGAAATAGAAAATTAGAACAGCCATATTAGCAAAAATGAAATTGAATCAGTAATAAACTCCCAATAAACAAAAGTTCAGAGCCAGATGGCTTCACAGGTGAATTGTGCCAAACATTTAAAAGAGAGTTAATATTCTATTCTTCTCAAATTATTCCAAAAAATAGAAGAGGATGGAAAACTTCCAAATTCATTCTATGAAGCCAGCATTACCCTGATGCAAAAGTCAGATAAAGACACCACAGGAAAAGAGAACTACAGGCAAATATCCCTAATGAACATAGATGCAAAGATCTTCAACAAAATACTAGCAAATAAAATCCAACAATATATTTAAAAAATCATTCACCACATTAAAGTGGGATTTATTCCTGGGATGCAAGATTAGTTCAATATTTGCAAACCAATCAACATGATACATCACATCAATAAGAGAAGGATAAAAACCATGTGATCATTTCAATAGAAAAATAATTTGACAAAGTACAGCACCAAGTTATGATTAAAAAAAAAACCCTCAACAAAGTAGGTTTAGAGGGAACATAGCTCATAAAGGCCATATCTGAAAAACCCAAAGCAAACATCATACTCAATGTGGACACATTAAGCTTTTCCTCTATGGTCATGAACAAGACAGCAAGACAGGGATGTCCACTCTCACCACTTTTATTTAACATACTAGTGGAAATCCTAGCCTCAGCCACCAAACAGAAAGAAATAAAAGGCATCCAAATTGGTAGGAAGAAATACACTTTCACTTGCAGATAAAATGATACTATATATAGAAAACATTAAAGACCACCAAAAAACTACTAGAACTGATAAATGAATTCAGTAAGGTCACAGGATACAAAATCAGGAGGTTTGGGGGTTAGGGAAAGAAAAAGAAATGAAACAAGATGGGATCAGGAGGGAGACAAACCATAAGAGACTCTTACTCTCACAAAACAAACTGAGGGTTGCTGGAGGGTGCGGGGTAGGGAGAAGATGGTTGGGTTATGGACTTTGGGGACGGATGTGCTATGGTGAGTGCTGTGAAATGTGTAAGCTTGATGACTCACAGACCTGTACCCCTGGGACAAATAATACATTATATATTAATAAAAGTAATTTAAAAAGAAATGCACTGCATTTCTACAAACCAATAATGAAGCAGCAGAAAGAGAAATTAAAACAATCTCATTTACAATTGCACCCAAAATAATAAAATAGCTAGGATTAAACTTAACCAAAGAGGTGAAAGACCCATACTCTTAAAAGTATAAAGCAGAGATGAAAGAAATTGAAGAGGACACAAAGAAATGGAAAGATATTTCATCCTCATGGATTAGAAGAACAAATATTGTTAAAACGTCCACATTATCCAAAACAATCTACAGATTTAATGCAATCACTATCAAAACAACAATAGCATATCTTTTTAAGATTTTATTTATTTGACAGAGACACAGTGAGCAGGAACACAAGCAAGGGGAGTACGAGAGGGAGAAGCAGACTTCCTGCTGAGCAGGGAGCCCCTATGAGGGGCTCAGTCCCAGGACCCTGGGGCCATGACCAGAGCTGAAGGCAGATATTCAATGGCTGAGCCACCCAGGTGCCCCACCAATAGCATTTTTTACAGAACTAGAACAGACAACCCCCAAATTTGTATGCAACCACAAAAGACCTCAAATAGCCAAAGCAATCTTGAGAAAGAAAAGCAAAGCTGGAGGTGTCAGAATCCCAGATTTCAAGATACGCTCTAAAGCTATAGTAATCAAAACAGTATGATAGTGGCACAAAAATAGAAACATAGATCAATCAAATAGCACAGAGCCCAGAAATAAACCTGTGATTATATCATCAATTAATCTTCCACAAAGAAGGCAAGAATATGAAGTGGGAAAAAGTCACTTCAACAAATGTTATTGGGAAAACTGGAAAACTACATGCAAAATAATGAAACTAGACCACTTTCTTACACCATACACAAAAATAAATTCAAGGGGCGCCTGGGTGGCTCAGTCGTTAAGCGTCTGCCTTCTGCCCAGGTCATGATCCCAGAGTCCAGGGATAGAGCCCCTCCTCAGGCTCCCTGCTCCTCAGGAATTCTGCTTCTCCCTCTCCCACTCCCCCTACTGTGTTCCCTCTCTCACTAGCAAATAAATAAATAAATAAAATCTAAAAAAAAACCCTCAAATTGATTAAGGACCTCAATGTGAGGCCTGAAACCACAAAAATCTAGAAGAGAGCACAGATAATAATTTCTCTGACATCTGTCATAGCAACATTTTTTTTTCTAAATATGTCTCCTAACACAAGGGAGACAAAAGCAAAAATAAACTACTGACACTACATCCAGGTAAGTCATCTGCAGAGAAAAGAAATCTATCAACAAAACTAAAAGACAACCTATTGAATGGGAGAAGATATTTGCAAATGATATATTCAATAAAGGGTTAATATTCAAAATATATAAAAACATATACAACTCAACACCCCACAAAACAAGTAATCCAATTAAAAATGGGCAGGAGACATGGACAGACATTTCTCCAAAGAAGAACTCCAGACAGTGAACAGGCACATGAAAAGATCAACATCACTCATCATCAGGGAAATGCAAATCAAAACCACAGTGAGGTATCACCTCACACCTGTCAGAATGGATAAAATAAAAAACACAAGAAGCAAGTGTTGCCAACGATGTGGGGAAAAGGAACCTTCATACACTGTTGGTGGTAATGCAAATTGATGCAAACACTGTGGAAAACAGTATGAGATTATTCAGAAAAATTAAAAATAGAAATTCCATATGACCCAGTAATTCCCTTACTGGGTATTCACCCAAAGGATGTGAAAATACTAGTTGGAAAAGATACATGCATCCCTATGTTTGTTGCAACATTATTTACAAAATCCAAATAATGGAAGCAGCCCATGTATTCATTGATTGATGAATGGATAAAGAAAAAGTGGTATAGGGGCGCCTGGGTGGCTCAGTGGGTTAAGCCGCTGCCTTCGGCTCAGGTCATGATCTCAGGGTCCTGGGATCGAGTCCCGCATCAGGCTCTCTGCTCAGCGGGGAGCCTGCTTCCTCCTCTCTCTCTCTGCCTGCCTCTCTGCCTACTTGTGATTTCTCTCTGTCAAATAAATAAATAAAATCTTAAAAAAAAAAAAGAAAAAGAAAAAGTGGTATATATACACAATGGAATATTATTCAGTCATAAAAAAGAATGAAAGCTTGCCATTTGTAATAACAGGGATGGATCTTGAGGGTAATGCTGAGTGAAATAAGCCAGTCAGAGAAAGACAAAACCATATCATTTCACTCACATGTGGAATTTAAGAAACCAAACAAAGAGAAAAAAAGAGACCAAAAAACAGACTCTTAACTATAGAAAACAAGCTGTTGGTTACCAGGGGGGAGATGGGTGGAGGGATGGGTGAAATAGGTGAAAGAGATTAAAAGGATACTTATCATGATGAGCACTGAGTAATATATAGAATTATTGAGTTACTATATTGTACACCTGAAACTAATATAACACTGTACACTGTACGTTAACTATACTGGGATTAAAATTTTTAAAAAGTTTAATAATAAAAAACCAAAATGGGACCGAATGATCTCTGTCTCCTGGTATGCCCGACCTTTTCTAATCTCCTCCCTTTAATTGATCTTTCAGATGAGAGCACAGCTCCAGATGATGCATTAATTGCAGCCCTGTGAGAGACCTTGAGGCAGAGGCATTCAACTAAACCCTGCATGGTATTACAGACTATTAGATATTATTTGTTGTTTTAAGCCACTAAATTTTTAGGTAATTTGTTCTGTAGCAATGGATAACTAATACAATGGCTATGAACATTATTGCAGAAGTTTTTTGTGAACATGCATCTTGATTTCTCTTGGACATCAATATTTAATTTTCCTAGATATTTCTGAAACAATGTCCAATGTAGTTGTACTGATTTATGCTGCAACCTTTTTCTTTCCTTTTTCCTTTTCTTTTTCTTCACACTTTTACCAATATTTGATATTACCAGACCTAATTAACTTTTTAAAAACTTACTTAATTTTTGCCAATATGATTATTGTGAAATAGTAGCAATAACATTGCATACATGTGGAAATGTATCCCATTACTTTCACTCTATGTCACTCTATTTTGATTTAATTTAATTTAATTTATTTGATATTTAGAGAGAGCAAGCAAGAGAGAGAGCATGAGTGGGGGGCAGAGGGAGAGGGAAAGGCAGGCTCCCTGCTGAGCAGGGAGTCTAACATGGGCCTCAATCCCAGGACCCTGGGATAATGATCCAAGCTGAAGGAAGATGCTTAACCAACTGAGCCACCCAGGCACCCCCTCTACTTTTAATTTGTTGATTACATGTAAGATTTACCATCTTTTCATATGTTTATCAGTTCTTTTGTGGTTCATACCATGTAAATTGTCTTCATATCATTTTTCCACTTTTTAATTGAGTTGCACATCTTTTTTGTTTGTAGTTCTCTACAGATACAGGATATTAATCCTTTGCTGCTGTATTTATGGCAACTTGTCTTCTTCCAATTTGTGGCTTAAATATTCATATCCATCTCTATGCATCCATGATCCATCTTTCTTCTATATATCCTTCTTGCTATTTGAATACATTCTACAGAGAGTCCTCACCAATTGCTAACTCTGGTTATACTTGGGTGGTGGGATTTTGGGGTTATCTATTGCCCGTTTCTTTGTTCTTTGTTCTATTGTTGAATTTTTCTATAAAAAGCAAACTTATTTTGTAAAAGTAATAGAGTTTGGCATCTTCTGTTAGTTGAATGTGTGAATTGAGACTCTGGAAAAGGAAAAATAGGAAAAGAAGAAAGGTAATTGCAATTTGTCAGAAGATGGGTGAATTTGGGTATCAAGTGAAGTTGGGCAAGTAGGTTTAAATGAATTTCTGTCCCTCACTACCAGCTGAGGTAGGTATAGAATACCAAGTTTTCCAATTTGTGAAAACCTACATATGTGCCTAGATTACTTTATTCAGTTTCACTAAAGGACCTAGAGAAGAAATTTTGCTGTGTTCTGGGAAAGGCTGCATAGGGGTATAACAAGAAAAAGGCGAAGGGCAGTACCTAAAACATTTTAAAGAGGTATTGGCTATTTTGGTGAATCATATTTCAGGGTCTGGCCCTCAGACTTGTAGGTACAATGAGGCTGCATAAATTTTAGATGAAAATTTTGTAGGTAAATTTAGTATTTTAGAAGTAGGTAAATTTAGTATTTTAGTATTTTGAAGTATTACATATATATAGAAAAATGAGCAAATCTTAAGTGTAGAGTTTAATGAATTTTCATAAAGAGAACACAGCTGTGGAACCAGTATCCAGATCCCAAAATAATACATGGACAGTTCCCTAGAAGCTCTCTTCATGTGCACTCCAGTCACTATTCATCTCAAAGATAACTACTATTCTGATTTCTAACACCAAAAATTAATTTTGCTTCTTTTAAAACTTTATATAAATTGAATCATACAACACATACTCTTATGTCTGTTTTTTTTACACTTGATTGGGTTGGTGAGATTCCTCCATATTTTATGTAGAAATAGTTTCTTCATTTTCATTGCTGTATGTTATTCCATTGTATGAATATACTATTTTTTTAAAAGATTTTATTTATTTGTCAGAGGGAGAGAGGGAGAGAGAGCGAGCACAGGCAGACAGAATGGCAGGCAGAGGCAGAGGGAGAAGCAGGCTCCCTGCTGAGCAAGGAGCCCGATGTAGGACTCGATCCCAGGACGCTGGGATCATGACCTGAGCCGAAGGCAGCTGCTTAACCAACTGAGCCACCCAGGTGTCCCTGAATATACTACTCTTTATCCAAATACTGTTGATGAGCATCTGGATAGTTTCCACTGGGGCTATCATAAGTAGTACCTCCATAAAAATTCTTAGATATGCCTATGGATAAACATATATATTTATTTCTTTTTGGTATATATCTAAGTGAAATTGCTACGGTTGTTTAGCTTTAGTGGTTAATGTCAGTTTTCCAAAGTGGTTTTACCATTTTATGTTTCCCATCAAGATGTTCCACATCTTTGCCAACATTTGATATTGTCAGTCTTTCCCACTTTAACCATACTGGTCAATGTAGAGTAGAATTGCATTCTTTTTTTTAATTTACATTTCCATGATGACTTATTAGGCTGAACAATCTTTCATGTTTATTGGCCATTAGGATATCTTCTCTTGTGAAATACTGGTTTTAAGTAATTTTTCAGTTGGATTGTCTGCATTTTTAATTGATTTATAGGACCTTGTTATATATTTGAACATGAATCCTTTGATATATGTATTTCAAAAATCTTCTTCCCTTTTTTGTCTTGCCTTTTCCCTCTCTTAACAGTGTATTTTGGTAAACAAAAGTTCTTTATTTTAGGGAGTCCAATTTTTCCCCTCTTTGGTTAGCAGGATTTTTTTTAAAGGTTTATTTATTTTGGGGGGGGCAGAGAGAAAAGGAGACAAGCAGGCTCCCCGCTGTGGGGAGCCTGACATGGGGCTCAATCCCAGGACCCTAAGATCATGACCTGAGCTGAAACCAAGAGTCAGACACTTAACTGACTGAGCCATTCAGGTGCCCCAGTTAGCATTTTTTTAATCCTATCTGAAAAACTTTTGCTTAACCTCCAGATAATATTTTGAAATATTGAGGGGTTTTCTTCCTGTATTTCACACTTTCCTTTTCTCCTTTTCTGGGAAATGCAGATTCTGTACTTCGCCTTCTAGGAAGTATGTGGTTGAGCAAAAGCAGGTCAGCTTGCAAGATATTTGAGCTTTCTTTTCTAAAAGCCCCAGCGCATAGGAAAATTAGGTTTGAGGGAGAATGGGACCTCTATCAGATTCAAAAGCAAGGTCCCATGGGCTGGGGGGCAGGAAGGTAGGAAAAGTCAGCTGATACCTTGGACTTTCTTTCCATGGCCTCCCAGTGAGGCCCTAGAAAGGAATGTCTGCTTTAATAAAATTGAGGGACAGGAATGTAAGGCCTGGAGTTACAAATATTATGACTTCTGTGTCCTAAGGCAAGCACAGAAGCCACAGAGAGACTGCCAATCTGAAGATGCCAAGTGGACAATGTCCCTCAGTAATAACTTGTAAAGACAAATGATCCTCTTCAACACCTATCAAGAGTTGACATTGCATAAGACCCCAGAACCAGTTAGGAAAACCCCAAGAATGTAACTGAGACTGGTTCCCCTCTAGCACTGATAGAAATAGCTCTATCTACTTCCTTATGTGGTGGTTTCTGATATTTGAGATTGATTTGAGAAGGGAGAGCATTAAAAACTATTTAAAGATGTAGATGTGGAACATGGATGGAAATTACTTGATGTGAACTGCAGGTGAATGTATAATCTTCTTAATAAATTCCTGTTTTAGCCAGCATAGCTTCCTGAATGATCTAGGATTAAAATAATAACATAGTGTAAAATGGAAGATTTTTTTCCTTTTCCCTGAATTGTATTCCCTTTCTTGATCTTCTTAGGAGCTCACCAAACTTTTCTCCCTTCTGTATTTTTCCTTCCCATTAAAAAAAATAAACTTGGTTACTTTCTCTAGATGTAAAAAAATGCTCTTTATTTTCCATAATAAACAATAAAAATGCTCCTAATCTGTTTTTTAAAATGTTTTAAATGAAGTAATATTTGATACATTTGGAATAATATTTTTAACTATGTTACAAATGTAACCTATAAATCCTAATAAAACACCTGTGAATCAACCACACAGCCTAAAAAACTGGAAATTACCAATAACTTATATTTATCTATATGATTCTCTCTACCCACACCTACCTCTCCACATAACTAACTGCTATTTTGAGTTTTATATTTGTCATTTGTTTAGAAAAGTTCTATTTCCTATATATGTATTCATAATCAATAAATTGCTTAATTTTTCCTTATTTCTAACTCTATAAATATAATATCATGCTCTCCATAGTCCTCTGCATCTTGTTTTTTTCACTCAATATTATGTTTCTGGGTTGCTGGAGTGGAGGGGGGTGGGAGAGATGGGGTGACTAGGTGATGGACATTGGGGAGGGTACATGCTATGGTGAGTGCTGTGAACTGGGTGAGACTGATGAATCACAGACCTGTATCCATGAAATAAATAATACATTATATGTTAATAAAATATATTATGTTTCTAAAAGATTCATTCATTTTGTAATTCATTTCCCAAAAATATAATATTCCACTATATGCACTTATCACAATTTATTTTTCTCTCAACAGACATTTAAATTGTTTCCATGTTTTGACTATGACCAATAGTGTTGCTGTAAACGTGTTTCATGGGGCACTCATGAAAGACTTTTCCCAGGGCATATACCTAAGATTGAAATGTCCAGAATGTACAATATGGGTATGCTCAGCTTTATTAGTTAGGTAATAGCAAAATGTTTCTGAAGTGATTGTCTACATTTACATTCCCACCAGTAGTATATAACATTCCCTTTTCTATTACTTGTCATTGGCAGACTTCTTAACTTTTGGCAGTTTAATGAATAAAATGATACCTCATTGAGATCTTATTTGGCCTTGGTCTGATTATTAATGAGGTTTACTGTCCTTTTATATGCTTATTTGACATTCCTCTTTCTCACTCTATGAAATGCCTATCTTTGTCTTTTGCCCATTTGTTTACTGAGTTATTTTTTTCCTATTTTTATCTGTGGAAGTTCTTGATTTATATTCTAGTTATCCTTTGATAAGTATGTGTATTTCAACTGTTGGTGGGAAGGCAAGTTGGTGCAGCCACTTTGGAAAACAGTGTAGAGATTCCTTAAGAAATTAAAAATAGAGCTCCCCTATGACCCTGCAACTGCGCTACAGATGCAGTGAAAAGAAGGACCATGTGTATCCCAATGTTCATAGCAGCAATGGACATAATCATCAAACTGTGGCGGGAACCAAGATGCCCTTCAACAGACAAATGGTTAAAGAAGATATGGTCCGTATATACAATGGTATATTGTGCCTCCATCAGAAAGGATTAATATCCAACTTTTTTATCAACATGGATGGGACTGGAGGAGATGATGCTGAGTGAAATAAGACAAGCAGAAAAATTCAATTATTACATGGTTTCACTTGCTTGTGGAGCATAAAGAATAACATGGAGGACATTAGGAGAAGAAAAGGAAAAGTGAATTGGGAGTTATCAGAGGGGGAGATGAAACAGGAGAGACTGTGAACTCTGAGAAACAAACTGAAGGTTTTGGAAGGGAGGAGGTGAGGGGATGGGTAAACCTGGTAATGGGGATTAAGGAGGGCATGTATTGATTGCCTGGAGCACTGGGT
This sequence comes from Mustela nigripes, assembly GCF_022355385.1. Classification (NCBI taxonomy): domain Eukaryota; kingdom Metazoa; phylum Chordata; class Mammalia; order Carnivora; family Mustelidae; genus Mustela; species Mustela nigripes. The sequence continues at coordinate 77,780,853 of NC_081575.1, read as the reverse complement.
GTGGTGCCTAACCAATGAATCTTGAAACACTGAAAAAATAAAATAAAATTTAAAAAACCGTGTATTTCAAATATTCTCTTCATGATTTATAGCTTTGTAGTTTCTCACTTTAATAGCACATCTTTCAATGAACCAAAATTCTTAATTTTAATGTGGTCTATATTAGCTACTTATCAATATGTAATAAATTACCTTGAAATTTAGCAGCTTAAAACAATGAACTCTTATTCCACATTTTCTGTGGGTCAGGAATCTGAACACGGTTTAGCTTCTAGCTCAAGGTGTATCATGAGGTTGTAGCTAAGCTGTTGGTTGAGATTGTGGTCTCATTTGAATGCTTGACTGAGGGAGGACCACTTCCAAACTCACTTATGTGGTGATTAATGAACCTTGGTGCTTTGTCATGGATGCTTCTATATAGAGCTTTCTCATGACATGGCAAATGGCTTGTCTCAGGGTGAGCAATCTAAGAGGGAGAATGAATGACAAAGAGTACTCAAGATCAAGCCCAGTCTTTATGATCTAATCTCAGAAGTGAAATCCTATCATTTCTTCTCTATTGTATTCATCAAAAGCAATTTACTACATCCAGCCCACTCCCAACAATAAGGATTACACAAGAGTGTGAAAACCAGGAGGAGGGGATCATTGGGACTATGTAAGAGGCTGCCTAACACACACTCAAATTTATCAATTTTATTCTATATTGCTAATGCTTTTGTGTATTGTTTAAAAAATACTTCACTACCCCAAAGTAAAAGTACGTTCTCCAGTATTTTTTACTCAAGGTTTTTAAGTTGTCAATGCCCTCCAATCAAAGACACCTAAAATTGAACAAGTTGAATTTATTATTCATTGCAACAAGAAAAAACACACACCATAAGGAATCCAGAGGTGTCTCAATAAAATTGGATTACAAAAAAACCTTTTACTGGAATTGAACTTTGGTTGAGTGATTTGGAGGAGAGCCTAAGAAAGTGAGAGTCTGTTCTAAATTGGGTGCCAGCAGACAGTGGGAAGGGGCAATTCTATGATCAGGTATCTCAATAAATCTTATCTATAGGGAGGGAAAAAGGAGCATAATGCTAAGGTTATAATAGGCAAAGTAGAAGTCACTCATTTTGGCAAAGAGAGGAGACATTTGGTAATTTGTGAGTGGCACAGTGTTTAGACAAAATTAGGAAATGACCTTGTTTTGTCTCAATTTATCATGGTCTCAGTGTAACCTTGTCTGAGGTAGGTGTTCTCTGTTTATGTCTAAATATGAGAATAACATGGCCTAGCTGTGAGTGCTAGACCAGCTTCTGAATATCAAGGACTATTATTTTTTTTTGTAAAATATTGCCTTTATTAAGTATCTAATAAGGCTGGAGTTGGATTTTGTATATGACATAGTATTAGCCTCCAATTTCAGTTTTTTCTTATGTGTAACCAATTGTTTTTCCATCATTTGTTGCCAAATCTCTGGTCTTTAACTCCCACTTTTGAGAGCTTTTAGTAAATGTTCTGAGTTGTTTTACTAATTCCTGAGAATATGTTATGTTACAGGTATATTCAGTGTGATATGTATTTACCTTTTCTCATTCTCTTTTAACAGATTCATGTAGTGTTTCTCAGAACAGGAAGTGTTTTACTCTATTCTTCGAGGACTTCTACTGATATAAACTCCATACACCTTTGTGTATACCTTAAAGAGGATCTCTGGAAGAAATAATGACCAGAATGTACTGAGTATAGTCAACTGGAATGTGTTTAGAAAGAAGAAATGAAAGCAACAAAATGATTGAATCACCTAGATGTATGGTTCTGTAATAGCTGTTTATGTGGTGCTTTTAACTAATGAAGGGCTGAATAGGGACAGATCACAGAAGGGGTTATGATAATAATTTTTGTAAAAAGAATAGTTTTATTCAGGTTGTCAATTTCTTCCTGTTTCAGTCTTGGAAGTTTAAAGTTTTCCGGGAATGCATCCGTTTCTTCTAGGTTGCTTAACTTATTGGCATATAACTGTTGATAATAATTTCTGATGATTGTTTCTATTTCCTTGGTGTTTGTTGTGATCTCTCCCCTTTCATTAATAATTTTATTAATCTGGGTCCTTTATTTTTTCTTTTGGATTAGTGTGGCCAGTGGTTTGTCAAACTTACTGATTCTTTCAAAGAACCAGCTTCTAGTTTCGTTGATGTGTTCTACTGTATCTCTAGTTTCTAATTCATTGATCTCTGCTCTAATCTTGATTATTTCCCTTCTTGTGCATGGGGTTGGCTTAATTTGTTGTTGATTTTCCGGTACTTTAAGATGTAAAGAGAGTTGGTGTATTCGGGATTTTTCCATTTGTTTGAAGTGAGGCTTGGATGCAGATGTAGTGAAAAGAAGGGCCATATATAAATGTTCATAGCAGCAATGGCCACAATGGCCAAACCGTGGAGGGATGCCCTTCAACAGAAGAATGGGTAAAGAAAATATGGTCCAGGGCACCTAGGTGACTCTGGATTAAGCCTCTACCTTCAGCTCAGGTCATGATCTCAGGGTCCTGGGATCCAGGCCCGCATCAGGCTTTCTGCTCAGCAGGGAGCCTCCTTCTCCCTTTCTTGCCTGCCTCTCTGCCTACTTGTGATCTTTCTCTCTGTCAAATAAATAAATAAAATCTTTTAAAAAAAAAAGAAGATAAGGTCTATATATACAATGGAATAATACACTTCCATCAGAAAGGATGAATATCCAACTTTTGTATCAACATGGATGGGACTGGAGGAGATGATGCTGAGTGAAATAAGTCAAGCTGAGAAAGTCAATTATCATATGGTTCCACTTACTTGTGGAGCATAAGGAATAACATGGAGGACATTAGGAGAAGGAAAGGAAAAGTGAATTGGGAGATATCAGAAGGGGAGATGAAACATGGGAGACTGGACTCTGAGAAACAAACTGAGGGTTTTGGAAGGGAAGGGGTGAGAGGATGGGTAAGCCTGGTGGTGGGTATTAAGGAGGGCATGTATTGCATGGAGCACTGGGTGTGGTGCACAACCAATGAATCTTGGAACAATGGAAAAATAAAATAAAATAAAATTAAGAAAAAACACATGCCATTAAAACCTTTAGTCACACTTCAAAAAAATAAAAATAAGAATAATTTTAGGCAGATATAGACCAAATATATGGAAAATCTTTGTGACCCCAATCATCTCAGTGGAAGTACCTAGTGTTCACACAATTTTACTTAAAATGAGGGGTGCCTGTCTTGTTCAGTTGGTAGAGCATGTGACTTTTGATCTCAAAGTGAGTTCAAGCCCATATTGGGCCTAAAGCTTACTGAAAAAAATTGGGATTGAATTTAAATCCTATCAGAATCCTTTAAAGGCAATAGCTCAATACAAGTTGTTTGTTGTTGTTGTTAACAAACAGAAAAGGGACCTTAAAGATGAGGTAGAAACTGGAGCCCAGGGAAGTATAGTAACTAATCTGAGTGTACTATAAATGGCTAAACCTAAAACTAAATCTTGAGTAGCATACTGTTGTATTATTGTGAGCTACCATTTATGGATTCTTGACTATGTGCTCAGTGCTTCACTTATAGGACTGTTTAATCCTCACAGGGGCCCTGTGAAAATTAAATAGTCTTATTACCATCACTGTTTTACTAATGAACAAGAGAGGCTCAGAGAATTGGAGTGGCTTGCAGAGGGCTGCACAGCTGATAACTGGCAGGAGCTAGAATCAAATCTAGGTGTTCTTGCTCCAAAGCCTATGCTTGAGACCACAGAGCATTGTGGCTGCCTTAGTGATAGAAAAAGCAGGCACTTTTGAGTCAAAATAGCAGAGTTCAAATTCTGATTCTTTTTCTCAATAGTTGTGCCACTCTGGTCTAATTACCTACCCTCCCTGAGCCTCAGTTTTCTCACCTGTGAAATGAGAATCATACTTAACCATGGTGGGTTGCTGTGAAATGCCTGGTTAACCTATGTAGACAACTGAGCCTCATTGGTTCTGATTGTTTCTTTCTTCCCTTTGCATCCTAGCTGCCTCTACTTGATATAACATTAAATTCAGCAAATAATGGGATCTCATATCTGGCCCTTCAAATTCCAGGGGTTTCTGTGAGTGCAAATGTATGTGTATAAAATACCATTATTTCACCCATTTCAAATTTGAATAAGTTGCCATCCATATAGGTTAAAACTTATTCTAGGTTCTTGAATTTCTAGAAATATTTTGTTTTAACTTCTTTATTTTTAAGTGAATTACTCATGGTCATTCATCCATGGCAGAAATAGGACTAGAGGCCTGCCCTCCAGTATTCCAATCCAGAGATCTCTCTGAAGGCTAAAGATGAAACACTAATCAGATCTACCATTTCTTTAGCACTTATTAGGAGCTAGGCACTATTCTATATCACATAGATTAATTTTTATATATCTCACAACAACCTATTTTCACTTTACAAATGAGAAAATTGAGGCACAGAGAAGGGAAGTCATTTGCTCAATGTCACACTACCAGCAAGTGACTAAATCAGGACTAGAACCAGGCAGTCTGACTCTAAAGTCTGTCTTAATCTGTATGGTATCATACACTGTATCTCAAGAAGAAATAAACATCTTGGTTAATAGTCACTGACCTCAGACAGTGCTAGGTGAGAGTGGAGAGCTATTGTTACATTCTTTTCTCTTCTCAACTCATTGTAAGTAGGTGTTGATCCCTACTCCTCTAGTAAAATTGTCCTCGGCAAGGCCACAAGTGAGCTCTAGGTTGCCAACTGCATTCAGTATTACTTTATCTTCATTTTACTCAACAACTTCCAACTTTTATGGACTGAATGTATCTCCCCAAAATTCAAAGGTTGAAATTCTAATCCCCAATGTGATGGTATTAGGAGGTGGGATCTTTGGGAGATAATTAGGTCATGAGGGTGAAGCCCTCATGAATGAAATCGGTGCCCTTATAAAATAAGTCCTAGGGAATTCTCTTGCCCTTTCCACCATGTAAAGATAAGTGGAGAAAATGGTTATGTGCAACCTGGAAGAGGTTTCTCACCAGAACCCAACCATACTGGCACCTTGATCTTGGCTTTCCACCTCCAGAACTGTGAGAAATAAATTTCTACTCTTTTAAAACCATGCAGTCTATGGTATTTTATTTTAGCAGCTCAAACTATGAGCAACATTCAACAGAGGTAATAATTTCATTTTTACAATATTTTCTTCTCTTAATCTTTGTAACACTGAAACATTATAGTGTTCCCCTTCTCACTGGTTGCTCCTTCACATTGTCTTATGCTGACTCCAGTGTTTTTTCCCCAGCCCCCAAACTTCAGAGTATTCAGGTCTCAGTCCTTAGATATTTCTCCTGAGAATCTCATCCCGTCCTTGCACTTTAACTACCATCCATTTGTATACTAATTACTCCCAAATAGTCTATCCAGAACTCCATACTTGTGTATTCAACTGCCTACTTGAAATTTCCACTTGGTTGTCTCATACGCTTCTCTAATTTAGCATGTCCAAAATAGAATCTTGATCTTCCTCCACCACAAACTTGCTCCTCCTACAGTCTTCCCCACCTTGGTTAATGAAAATTTCATCTTTCCAGTCAACCTAGATAACCTAAGAGTTATCCTTGATATCTCCCCTTCCTTCACATGCTACATCAAATCCATCAAGTCCTCTAAAGCCCAATCTCTAAAATGTATCCTAAATCTGTCTCCTCACCATCCACAGAGAAGTCTTAAGAATCATTCATAAGAAAAGTGGAAAAAGAAGGAGCATTTGTATTTTCCCTAATCAGAGTACAGCACATTTTTTGTACCCATGGCAGATGAGCCAGGGGTGGGGAGTGAAAAACATCATAGTGATTGTTGCCATTAATCATAATTGAAGTCCACAGTGTGATAGGCTCACTAATAGCCTCTTTATTTACTTAGTTAGAGGAATACTTAAAAAAACTCCTCAGGAATATCACACACCTTGCCTTCTAAGGAACTGGAGAGTGCTCATATTGTATATATGGACACTTTCTCTCACCTGCAATTCTCTCCTAATACTTGTCTGTCCAGCTAACTCTTAACTCCTTCAAGTCTTAGTCTAAATCAACTTTCTCTCTGGGGCACCTGGGTGGCTCAGTGGGTTAGGCCTCTGCCTTCGGCTCAGGTCATGATCTCAGGGTCCTGGGATCGAGCCCCGCATTGGGCTCTCTGCTCGGCAGGGAGCCTGCTTCCTCCTCTCTCTCTCTCTCTCTCTGCCTGCCTCTCTGCCTACTTGTGATCTCTCTGTAAAAATAAATAAATAAATAAAATAAAAAATAAATCAACTTTCTCTCTAATAGTTATTTATTAAATTGTATCTATAGACCAGGCTAAGGCCTTAGGTGTTAGAGAGATAAGGATGAATGATAGATACTCTATCCATTTTCAAGTAACTTCACAGGCTGGTCTCAAAGAAAAAAACATAAAGGAACATATAAAACAAAAAGTTACAGGTGCTGTGACAGAAGTCTGAATGAATTGTGATATGGGCGTGTCCAGTTCTGCCTGAGGGCATCAAATGAGTCTGGAAAAATAAATAGGTGTTCACCAGGTGCAGAGAAAAGCAAGAAATAAGATAACAAAGGTGTGAAACAGTCTGGTGAATCAAAGAATGTTGAGCCATTCAAAATGGACGGGACCTGTAGTTTGGGTGGTTTGAGAAATGAAGCTGGTGAAGTCTGTAGTGGCTAAATTGCAAAGGAAGGTGAATGCTAAGCTGAAGAACTTGGGCTTTATTTTGTGAGTATGGGAGAGTCATTGAAGTTTTAATCAAAGGAGTAACTTGGTCAAATTTGTATGTTACAAAGATTCATTTATACCAGTGGTTTTCTGCAGCTGGCTCCTACCAGCTCCCAAAACAGATGATTCTTAAAATTTCAGGAATTTTGCCAGCCAACTGACATGTTAGTAACTTGAAATCAGTCATAATGGGGATATTTACGGAATGGATGTCAACAAATGCTACAAACTGAAGCCTTTTTCCCCCTACAGAGCCTGTTGTTAAACATTTACCAAGACACAATTGCCAGGGGTCATTGTGGCAAGTAGACTGAAGGATGAAAATTGGACTTAGAGAGGCAAACGCAATAATCAAGAAGAGCGATATTGAGGCCAGAATTAAGGAGATGGCCATGGGGATGGAAAATAGTATACTGTTTTGATAGACCTTTAGTTGTAGAGTCAACCTTACTTGGAGAAATTTATCAGGAACAGGAGATATTGTTGCTTTGTTCCTGACTTTGGTCATTGTGCGTCATGGTAATGCCACCAATTAATGTAGGAAACATAGGAAAAGAAACAAGTTGGGGTAAGAAGATAATGAACTAAGGGCATCTGGGTGACTCAGTCGGTTAAGCATCTGTCTTCAGCTGAAGTCATGATCTCAGGGTCCTGGGATTGAGCCCCACATCAGGTCCCCACTCAGCAGGGAGTCTGCTTCTCCCTCTCCTTCTACCCCCACCAACACGTGCTCCCTCTCTCTCAAATAAATAAATAAAATCTTTTAAAAAAGAAGATGGTGAGTTTAGTGATATTTGTTAAATTTGAGATGCTTATGGGACATTCACAGGGAGATGTCCAGTAGGTAATTGAATACCTGGGTCTGGGGCTCAGGGAAGAAATCTGGGCTGGAAATAAAGATTGGGCATAATCTTGCATAAACAACTGTGACCCATGGGTTTATCTGGTTCACTGACTTATTTAGAATTTCACACTAGCCCTGGATCTTAGGAAAATGCACATCAACCCTATTGATAATGTATTTAATTGCATTAAGAATAGCAAACACAGGGGCGCCTGGGTGGCTCAGTGGGTTAGGCCGCTGCCTTCGGCTCTGGTCATGATCTCAGGGCCCTGGGATCGAGTCCCGCATCGGGCTCTCTGCTCAGCAGGGAGCCTGCTTCCTCCTCTCTCTCTCTCTGCCTGCCTCTCTGCCTACTTGTGATCTCTCTCTGTCAAAGAAATAAACAATCTTAAAAAAAAAAGAATAGCAAACACAATAAATCTTTTCAGGGAGGGGAAGATGGCAGCAGAGTAGGAACCTCATCCCATGACCACAACTAGATAACTACCAAATCACCCTAAGTACCCCAGAAATCAACCTGAAGACTGACAGAACAAACTCTGTAACTAAAGGGAGAGAAGATGGCACATTGAAGAAAGTAGGAAGTGCAGAGATGAAATTTAGAGGAGAAAAGGATCACAGGTCCTGTGGAGGGGGGTGCCTTGATTGTGAAGAAGGGTGAGAGAGACAGGAGCACACAGGAATACACAAAAAGACCATTTCTCAAAGCCACTGGCTAGGAAAATGAGAGGAGTTGAATTTCTTGAGTTCTTGCAACCAGCAGGACTTTAAAGTGTGACATTTTAAAGGTCAATGGGCTTGGCTGGAATAGAGCCTAAAGGACACTGAGTTGCTCCTGGAAGACAGGCAAATAACTTAGGGGCAGAAAACAAGGAAACAGCAATCTGAAGAGCACTAGGGGCATGCCATAGGGAGATTATTTGCTCTTCTCAGAGCACATCAATGGGAGGCAGTGTTCAAGGAGATAACCTATTCAGGAAAAAAGGAGTTGCCTGGCACCATTTTCCTCTCCTGCCCCTCAGCATCAACAAAGTGCCACCTAGGAGAAGAAGTGAAGCACCAACACTGGCTGCCCAACTTGCTTATAAGCCCCATCCCCCGCACTCTTAAAGGACTTCCTTTCTCAGTCACACTTGTGTCAGTCCCAGCAAGGCAGACCCCTCCCACAGAAGATCAGCACAAATCCTTGCCCAAACATTGCCTGACAAGAGAGTTTTGCAGGGCCTCAGTTCTGCTGGAGATGATAACAGGTCTCATTTCACAAGCAGACCAGAATACAGGTAGCTAAAACTTGCCACATTCAGGCCAGGGACCAAATAGGGCTACAGCAGGCAAGGAGAGCCTATGCAGATGACTGGCCTGAAGGAGAGAGTGGTGAAAACACAATAGTAGAGCACATGCAGCACACACCCGAGATATTCCTTGAAGCATCAGGCCCTGGGCATTACATGATCTCTTTGTCATAAAGCTTTCAGGAGCATGAGACATAACCAGCTTTTCTAACACACAGAGGAAGGCAGAGAAAGATAAAAGATAAAGAGAGAGGAATTTATCCCAAATGAAAGAACAGCCATCAGATGGGTGCCTGGGTGGCTCAGTCAGTTGAGCCTCTGCCTTCGTCTCAGGTCCTAATTCCAGAGTCCCAGGATCAAACCCCACATTGGGCTCCCTACTCAACAGGGAGTCTGCTTCTCCCTCTGCCCCTCACCTTGCTTGTGTTCTCTCTCTCTCTCACTGTCTCTCTATCCAGATCAAGGAAGCAAAGAGAACTCTCATCAAAATCAATAAAAGCAAGCTAACACCAAGACATATTATAATTAATTTTGTAAAATATAGTGATAAAGAAAAATTTAAAAGCAGCAAAACAAAAAGAGTCCTTAACATACGGAGAAAGCACATAAGGCTAGCTGGAGATGTCACAACAGAAACTTGACAAGCCAGTTGCACTGCAAGGCAGTGGCTTGATATATTCAAAACGCTGATTGGAAAAACTTGTAGCCAAGAATACTCTGTCCAGCAAGACTATCATTCAGAATTCAAGGAGCAATAAAGAGTTTCCCAGACAAACAAAAAACTAAAGGAGTTTATGACCTCTAAACAGGCCCTGCAAGAAATATTAGAGGGGGTAGAAAGTAGAGACCAAAAGTGACAAGGACAAGAAAAAAAAACAAAACAAAACAGAGGAAATCTCCAGAAACAATGACAAAAAAAGTAATAAAATGGCAATAAATATATATCTACCAATAATTACCTTGAATGTAAATGGACTAAACATTCCAATCAAAAGACATAGAGTAACAGAATGGGCCAAAAAAAAAAAAAAAAAAAAGACCCATCTATATGCTATCTACAAGAGATTCAATAGAGACATAAAGCCACCTGCAGGTGGAAAGTGAGAGGATGGGGAAATATTTATCACACAAATGGAGGTCAAAAGAAAGCCAGAGTAGCAATACTTATATCAGACAGACTAGACTTTACAGAAAGACTTAACAATGGGGCACTTGGTGGCTCAGTTGGTTGAGTGTCCAATTCTGGGTTTCAGCTTAGTTTGTAATCTCAGAGTTGTGGAATTGAGCCCCACAATGGGCTCCATGCTCAGCATGGAGTCTTCTTGAAAGATGCTCTTGTTCCTTCTTCCTCTCCCTCAATCCTTCCCCCCACACATGCTCTCCTGCTCTCTCTCTTTCTCTCTAAAAGCAAATAAATAAACAAACAAACAAATAAATAAATAAATTTAAAAAGACATAACAAGAGAAAAGGAAGGGCTCTATATCATAGGAAAGGGGAAGATCTAACAAAAAGATATAACGATTTTAAATGTTTATGCATGCAATGTGGGGTGCACTCGAATATATGAAACAATAACAAAAATAAAGAACTAATTGATAATCATACAATAATAGTAGGGGATTTTTAACACCCCACTTACATCAGTGGGCAGATCATCTAAACAGAAAATGAACAAGGAAACAATGACTTTGAATGACATGCTGGATAAGATGGAATTAACAGATATATACAGAACATTAATCTTGAAAGCACATGAAACTTTCTCAAGAATAGATCACATACTGGGTCACAAATCAGGTCTCAACTAATACCCAAAGATTGAGATTATACCCTGTGTATTCTCAGACCACAATGCTCTTTAAACTGTTCAGAACATCTCATCCTAAAACAGCAGAGTACACATGTTTTTCAATGAACATGGGATATTCTGCAGCACATACTAGGTCACAAAACAGGCCTCAACAAACACAAAAATATTTAAGTCATACTATGCACCTTTCCTGACCACAGTGCTCTGAAACTAGAAGTCAACTACAAGAAAAAATCTGGAAGGACCACAATTACTTGGAGGTTAAACACCATTCTACTAAACAACTAATGGGTCAACCATGAAATCAAAGAAAAAAATCAAAAATCTCATGGGAACAAATAACAAAGAAAGCACGATGGTCCAAAGCATTTGGGATGAAGCAAAGTGGTCCTAAAAGGTAAGTGCATACCAATATAGGTCTCCCTCAAGAAGCATGAAAAATCTGAAATAAACAACCAAACCTTACATCAAAGGAGGCAGAAAAAGAACAACAAGCAAAGCTTAAAGCCAGCATATGGGAGGATATAATAAAGATGAAAGAAATGAATGATCTAGAAACTAAAAAAATAAAAAAAATAGAACAGAGCAATGAAATAAGGAGCTGGTTCGTTGAAATACTTTAGAATATTGATAAAACTCTAGACAGACTTATCAAAATAAAAAAGAAGGTATCCAAATAAATAAAGTCATAAATGAGAGAGGAGAAATAACAATCAATACCACAGAAATACAAAGAATTATAAGAGAGTATTATGAAAAATTATATACAAACAAATTGGGCAAACTATAAGTGGATAAATCCTAGGAACATGTAAACTACCAAAACAGAAACAGGAAGAAATAGAAAACTTGAACAAACTATTAACCAG
>NC_081575.1:77752060-77768877 GCF_022355385.1 Mustela nigripes | reverse complement strand
TGGGTGGCTCAGTGTGTTAAAGCTTCTGCCTTCGGCTCAGGTCATGATCCCAGGTCCTAGGATCAAGTCCCACATCAGGCTCTCTGCTCAGTGGGAAGCCTGCTTCCTCCTCTCTTTCTCTTTCTGCCTGCCTCTCTGCCTACTTGTGATCTGACAAATAAATAAATAAAATCTTTTTAAAAAAATAAAGGAGAGTTAATACCTATTGTTCTTAAACTATTCCAAAAAATAAAAAAGGAAGGAAAAGTTCCAAATTCATTCTATAAGGCCAGCATTACCCTGATACCAAAGCCAGATAAAGATACCACCCAAAGGGGTGCCTGGGTGGCTCAGTGGGTTAAAGCCTCTGCCTTTAGCTCAGGTCATGATCCCAGGGTTCTGGGATCGAGCCCCACGTCAGGCTCTCTGCTCAGCAGGGAGCCTGCTTCCTCCTCTCTCTCTCTGCCTGCCTCTCTTCCTACTTGTGATCTGTCTGTCAAATAAATAAAATCTTAAAAAAAAAAAAGATACCACCCAAAAAGAGAACTACAGGACAATATCCTTGATGAACATGGTTGCAAAAATTTTTCACAAAATGAATGCATGCTGTCTCTCAAATAAATAAAATAATATAAAATAAATAAATAAATTCAGCTAGAAAATGGACAAAAATGAGGAGGCATCTCATTTAAGAGAATATAAAGGTGGCAAAGAAACATGTGAAAAGATACTCAACTCCAGTAGCCATTAGGGGAATACAAATTAAAACCATAATGAGATTTCACCGCATGTCTATCAGAAAGTTTAAAATTAAAATGGTGACAACTTCTTCTATAATTAAAATTATAGAACTTCCCTAATCTGGGGAAGGAAACAGTATTTCAAGTGTACAAGGCACAGAATAGTGAAGCATGCAAATTTCAGGGATAAAGAGAAAATCCTGAGAGCAGCTCAGGACAAGAGATCCCTAACCTACAAGGGTGGAAAAATAAGGTTGGCAGCAGACCTGTCCAAAGAGACCTGGAAAGCCAGAAAGGGCTAGCATGATATATTCAATGTGCTAAATGAGAAAAATATTCATCCAAGAATACTTTATCCAGCAAGGTTGTCATTCAAAACAGAAGGAGAGATAAAGAGTTTCCAGGACAAACAAAAGCTAAAGGAGTTTGTAGACACTAAACCAGCTCTGCAAGAAACATTAAAGGGGATTATTAGAACTAGGGCAGAGCCCAAAAGTAACAAAGTTTGGAAATGAACAGAGACGATCTACAGGAACAGTGACTTTACAAGTAATATAATGGCACTAACTTCATATCTTCCAATTATTATTCTGAATGTAAGGACTAAATGCTCTAATCCAAAGACATATGATATCAGACTGGATTTAAAAAAAAAAACAAGACCCACTGATATGCTTTTTACATGAGAGTCATTTTAGACCCAAAGTCACCTCCAGATTAAAAGTGAGGGTGTGGAGAACCATTTATCATGCTAAGGGACATCAAAAGAAAGCTGGAGTAGCAATCCTTGTATCAGACAAACTAGATTTTAAAGCAAAGACTATAGTAAGACACGAAAGACACTGTATCGTAATAAAAAGGAATTGTAAGTATTTATACCTCCAACTTGGGAGCAGCCAAATATATAAGCCAATTGATAAAAAGTTAAAGAAATTCATTGATAATAATATAATAATAATAGGCAACTTTAACACCCCACTCACAGAAATGCACAAATCATCTAAGCAGAAGATCAACAAGGAAATAAGGGCTTTGAATGATACACTGGAACAGACGGACTTCACAGATATATTCAGGGCATTTCACCCTAAAGCAGCAGAATACACATTCTTCTCATGTGCACATGGAATATTCTCCAAAAAAGATCACAAACTGGGTTGCAAATCAGGTCTCAACTTATACAAAAAGATTGAGATTGTTCCATGCATAATTTCAGACCACAATGCTTTGTTTTTTTTTTTTAAAGATTTTATTTATTTGATAGAGAAAGAGAGCGCACAAGCAGGGGGAGCAGCAGAGGGAGAGAGACAATCAGACTCTCTGCTGAGCAGAGAGCTCGATGTGGAGCTTGATCCCGGGACCCTAGGATCATGACCTGAGGTGAAGGCACATGGTTAACCAGTGACTGAGCCACCCAAGCAACCCCAGACTACAATGCTATAAAACGTGAAGTTAACTACGAGAAAAAATTTAGAAGGACTACAAATATGTGGAGGTTAAAAAAGCATCTTACTGGGGCGCCTTGGTGGCTAGTGGGTTAAAGCCTCTGCCTTCGGCTCAGGTCATGATCCTGGGGTCCTGGGATCAAGTCCCATATCCGGCTCTCTGCTCAGCACGGAGCCTGTTTCCCCCTTTCTCTCTGCCTGCCTCTCTGCCTACTTGTGATCTCTCTCTCTGTCAGACAAATAAATAAAATCTCTAAAAAAAGCATCTTACTAAAGAATGAATGGGTCAACCAGTAAATTAAAGACAAATTAAAAAATACATAGAAGCAGGGACACCTGGGTGGCTCAGTTGGTTAAGCAGCTGCCTTCGGCTCAGGTCATGATCCCGGCATCCTGGGATCGAGTCCCACATTGGGCTCCTTGCTCGACAGGGAGCCTGCTTCTCCCTCTGCATCTGCCTTTTTCTCCTTCTTGGCCCTCCTATGTGTTGCCCTTTCTCTTCTCTGTGATTCAGATTTCTGCTTTTCTGTTTCTTTGTCTCTCTCTTCTCCTTCCCTTCAGAGGGTTGGCCTTTGGGTCAATTGAACTCTCCACCCACCCCTCTGCAATCTTTCTTGTGACCACCCCACCCCCTCTCTACACTCCTCCCTCCTCCCAGGTTTAAGGATGAGCAACTTTCAAGACCTTGGAGCTTCTGCCTCTGTTCAAAGCCGCTGGGGCTTCCCACTTCCCAGGCCTGAATAAGGCTGACCCTCAGGAGGGGTGAATGAGAGGAGAAGCAGGAAATAGGGGGTGTTGTTACACTTCTAGTCTTTTTTTAAATTTATTTTTTATTTATTTTCAGCATAACAGTATTCATTATTTTTGCACCACACCCAGTGCTCCATGCAATCCGTGCCCTCTATAATACCCACCACCTGGTACCCCAACCTCCCACACCCCCGCCACTTCAAACCCCTCAGATTGTTTTTCAGAGTCCATAGTCTCTCCTAGTCTTCTTTTTTGCCATTTGTTTTGGAGGGGAAAAGTGAAACAAAAGAGGAATTTAAACTCTCCTTTTGTCTTGCCCTGCTACAATTAATGATGGTCAGAGTTTGGTTTGACTTTCTAGGAAAAAAACAAAAACAAACTCCACTAAGAAACCGTATCTTTGAAATGCTAGGCTTGCCTGGACCACAGCATCTGATAAGACAATAAAAACAGAAAAGGCTTTTAAGACCAATTTAGCCCACACACAAATGTAATTCTAAGAAAGAATCAATAGTCTAGTGGATCATTTTTCCTGTGACTCCTTGGAGAAGCTTAGAGAGACTTTCAATCAATGATGACTGATTGAATGATGATGATTCACTATCCAAGTGAATAAGATGTTCTTTTTTAAATAAATTGAGTTGAATTAAAGATGAAGATTAAATAAATAATAGCCAAGGTGGTGCTTGATCTTGGCAAACATTCTAAGGTTCTTCTCCAGCAGCTGCTGTTTAGCAAACACCCATCTAATGAAAGAAATATATAAAGGTAGGCAGCCAAGTGCCTATACAAATTCATCAGGGCTATGAATACATCTGAAGGAAAAATGGTTCCATGGACAACCAGGCCCAGCCCTGTGAAGAAGAGATGCAGAGATTGAAAGAGAGTGTCCAATGGATAGTAGTTCTGTCTCGGGGGAAGAGAGTGGGGATATTGCTTGTTGATTTATGATTGCCCAGACACACTTCTTCTCCTTCCTTTGTGGTCTTTGGGGAATGCTCTCTGACCCACTGTAGCAGGTCATCAGTTATCTCCCTCTTCCAGGCTGTCAGGGCCCTGCTTTGATTCCAGGGCCCAATCTTACCCTGTGTGACTCAGGACTAAGTCCTGATTGATTTAAGCCAGTGGTTCTGAAGGTGTACTATGGGACTCCTGGGGATACCCAAGACCTTTTCATACTGCAAGGTCATAACCGTTTTCATGATGTTCTTTTCCTTTTTTACTCTCATTACTTTATAAGTATATGATGGGGTTTCTTAGAGGTTATATGACATATGATATTATCACTCTGAGAGTTAATAGAATGTGTCTTTGTATATTCTTGTATTTTCTAGAATACAAGATATTCTTTTTGAAATAAATTGAGTTGAATTAAAGATGAAAATTAAATAAATAATAGCCAAGGTGGTGCTTGGCTAAGGTTAATAGCTAAGGTTGAACATAAATATATGTGTTTTTACAGATTAACTCAGTTTAATCTCAGTTCTTCTGTGCTGTTATTAGCTATTGTTTTGCAAAATAATACATTACCTTTTTCCCTAGTGTGTTGAGCCCAGTAGGCTTATGAACTAAACTTAGCCAACCAGATTCTGTCTTCGAATCATGAGCGAAGAATACAAGGATGGAGGGAAGACTGTGAAGTTGTTCATTTCCCTTAATATTCCTGTAGTCCCCATCCCCCTTCTCAGCCTGGTCCTCTAGGAGAGCATGGATTCTATGAGCACAGACATGATTTCCATTGTGAGCAACCAACAACCTTAAAAACGATGCAGGATCAGAGACAGAAATATACCAGTTACTAGGAGATACTCTCTGTTTCATTTTGTTTCGTCAGGCAAGTATCGCTGAAGATTCTTTATCTTTCTTGGCAGTAGTTCTCTGCTCAACCAGGCATCCACTCCATAAATTAATTAAATGGCATCTGTTTTGTGGAGTAATTGAGTGTACTGTTTGCTTGTGTCACCCAGCTCTGAGTTGGATCAGCTCTGCGTGTTCCTTCAAAGTCAGATTTCTGGATCCGCATAGTTGAAGTTTATAGGCCTTGGATTATATGAGGTAAGGAGCTTGAACTAGCAATGAGTAGGTCATTCATTCAGTCAGCAAATGTTTACTGAATGTCTAACTGTTCTAGGAGGGATACAGCAGTAAACAAAATAGACACGATCCCTGTCCTTGAGGAGCTGACACTCTAGTTGGAGACACAGACTTTAAACAATGGATTGTTTAAGTATTTGACGCAATCAGCATAAAGAAGGAAAAGCACAGGTGCCTTGAGAATGTCCAGTTGGAGGCTGAGTTGGTCTGTAGTGTCAGGAAAGTTTTGCTCTGAGAAAGGGACATTTGATAGTAGGCAATAGGGAAGGAAAAATGCACCAAAGAGAGCCACGTCTTGTCAAAGTTCACAGTTGATACATGCAGGGAACAGAAGAAACTCCTGGTTGTTTGGGGCACAAAGTAAGGGGGATAATGGGCTAAATGAGGCTAGAGAGGCGGCAGAAGCCAGAAGTGACTTTGTAGGCCAGCCCTTCTTTTTTATTTTTAATTGTGGTAAAACACATGTAACATAAAATTTACCATCTTAGGGGTACCCAGCTGGCTCGGTTGGAAGAGCATGTGGCTGTTGATCTCAGGGTTGTACATAAAGATTACTAAAAAAATAAAAAAGAAAAACTTTTTAAAAAATGTATCATCTTAACCATTTTTAAGTGTATGGTTTAGTGGCACATTGTTGTGCAAGCATCACCACCATCCATCTCCAGAACTCTTTTCCTCTTGCAAAGCTGAAACTCTGTACCCATTAAATAATAACTTCTCATTTCCTTCCTCTCTTGGTCCTGGGCAAGCACCATTCTATTTTCTGTTTCTATGAATTTGCTTGTCCTAGGTACCTTATAGAAGAGGAATCATATAGGGGTGCCTGGGTGGCTCAGTGGATTAAGCCGCTGCCTTCGGCTCAGGTCATGATCTCAGGGTCCTGGGATCGAGTCCCACATCGGGCTCTCTGCTCAGCAGGGAGCCTGCTTCCCTCTCTCTCTCTCTCTGGCTGCCTCTCTGTCTACTTGTGATTTCTCTCTGTCAAATAAATAAAAAAAAAAAAAACAAGAGGAATCATATAGCATTTGTTTTTTTAAGACTGGCTTATCTCACTTAGCATAATGCCCTCAAGGTTCATCCATGTTGTAGCATGTACTTGAATATGTGTAGCATGTGTAGAATTTCCTTGAGTCAGCCCTTCTTTTTTTTTGTATTTTATTTTATTTTATTTATTTATTTGGCAGAGAGAGAGAGAGAGATCACAAGTAGGCAGAGAGGGGGAAGCAGGCTCCCTGCCATAACAGAGAGCCCAATGTGGGGCTCGACCCCAGGACCCTGAGATCATGACCTGAGCCAAAGGCAGAGGCTTAACCCATTGAGCCACCCAGGTGCCCCAAGAGTCAGCCCTTCTTAAGATCTAATTCTGCTGCTCTTTGGACCTACTTTGATTAGCAAGGTTGTAGACCATATTAAAAATCTCAGGATACAATCTTGAAACCTTAATCTTTGCGCTTTTTTTTTTTTTTTTTTTTTTTTTTTTTTTGCCTTACCTTTCCTAGCTCTTCTACCAGGAGACAAGAACATCCATATTTGTATTGGTTTCCTAGGGCTGCCATAACAAAATAACATACTGAATGGCTTAACACAACAGATATTTATCCTCTCACAGCTCAGGAGGACAAAAGTTCAAAATCAAGGTATTGGCAAGGTTAGTTCCTTCGGGAGGCTCTAAGGAAGAATCTGATCCATGCCTCTCTCCTAATTTCTGGTGGTTGCTGGCAATACTTGGTGTTCCTTTGTTCATAGATCCATCATTGCAATCTCTGCCTCCATCTTCACATGGCCCTCTCCCTGTGTGTCTGTTCTGTGTCTCTGTGTTAAAAATTCCCTCTTCTAATAAGGCCACCAGTCATTGGATTTAAGGCCCAGCCTAATTCAGTATGACCTCATCTTAACCTGATTATATCTGCAAAGATAATATTTTATTTTTTTAATTTATTTTTTATTGTTATTAACATATAATGTATTATTTGCTCCAGGGGTACAGGTATGTAAATCATCAGTCTTACACATTTCACAGCATTCACCATAGCACATACCCTCTCCAATGTCAATAACCCAGCCACCCTATCCCTACCCCCTAATCCCCCAGCAACCCTCAGTTTGTTTTGTGAGATTAAGAGTCTCTTATGGTTTGTCTCCCTCCCAATCCCATCTTGTAAAGATAGCATTTTCAAATGAGGTCATATTCATAGGTTCTGAGTGCACATAATTTTTCAGTGAGGACCATTCAGTTCAGTACATTATCACCTTGAAGGGAATTTGGAATTAGAATTGTTAGAGAAGAAACATAAAGAGGTAGATAATGCTCAGGTTTTTGTTTTGTTTTGCTTCTAACTTAGGCTTTTGTGCAAAGGTAATGCACTTTGACTCTGTCTTTGACTCAAAAGAGAAATCCTTAATTAGAGCAGAACACATTATAATAAAGATTGGAAAGAAAAGAGAGGAAAATAGAGGCCATCTTATGGGGCTCTCCCCCTACCAAATGCCAGATTCTACTTAACAGTCACTTACTCTGGTCTGGGGGAGGAAAGAGTAGTGGCAGTGACCTTAGAGGAGGTTAAGAGGTCTAAGAAGAAAGGATTGAATGGGGGTGGGGACTATGAAGAAAAGCAGGCACAGGGTTAAAACAGTGCCAAGAACTGTTGGTGGCAGCTCAGGAAAGCCCCAGTGAAAAGGACTGCTCCTGGTGTATGTAACAATGGGAGTGGCTATGGCACCTTGCAGGGCAATGCAAAGTAGCAGGCAGGCCCAGAAGAAGTAGGAAATCCGGCCAGAATAAATGAGATTCTGCCAAGAATCTTCAGAAATATCAGGGGAGAAATATCAGCCACTTCTAAGTGGCTAAGATTTCAGCCATTCTATGAGAGTGTTAAAGAACTAAGAGACCATGTCAGGCTGTAGTTTCTGGGTACATCTAGGCAGAAGGCATTTAGATGATTTCTGGATTTGGCCAGCATTATAGCACGTCTTGAAGCCCCACAACACTGACACCCCATCATATTCATTCATTCATTCAACAAATGTTTGTTGAGCATCTACTATGTGCTAGTTTCTGGGGATGTAGGCATGAATAAGACAGGCAAAATCCCTGCCATTCTTGGTATTTTCTTCTTGGGAAGAAAGACAGTGAACTAATAATTACATAAAATTGCATGTAGACTCTATGATAGCTTTAGAACTTTAGGACTTGAGGAGCAAGTAGAATCTTATCTTTTGTATTTCTCCAAAATAAATGAAAACAGGCTTGAGCCTTCATGGGCCAGTTAGCAAAAAATTTAATACCACCCACTTTGGCTCTTCTTTTCCTCTAGCTTATCCAGAAAGCTAAGTCCATAGAGGATTTGACCATAGTCCACAAAGGAGTTTGGCCTGATGTCTTTGCCTCAGCAGAGAAAAATCTCTACTGCGATGCCTCAATGCCACAATGTATCACTACTGAACACTGACCTGTTTCCATTTGGCACAGCTTGTCTGCTCCAGAGCAAAGCTTAGCTGATTCCACCTTCCAGCACAGGTCAGTATGGTCTTTACAGATAATCCCCAAATTATAACTCTAAGTAACCAATGTTTCTGGGTTTACACTTTAGCTCTTCTCAGAGACCTCACTGCCCCAGAGGCACAAGGTTCAGATTGAATCAGGTATTTGCCCATCACAGACCCTTCTTTCCACTCCCTAGGGATTTATCCCAGGCCAAGTGAGACTTTCCTTTTCTAGCCTCTGAAATTCCCTTTCATAGGCAAAATAACTTCATTGCCTACAAGGGGAAACTTCATCCTCCCAAAGAAGAACAAAGGTGAAATGGGTATTTTATTTGGTTCTTGCTTCCCTTCATTTGTTTCCCATTCTTTTGGTAATAGCACCTTGATTCAGGAAATTTAAATGATCACTTCCCCCACTGATATAGTCTGTCAGTAAGGTCGACCATAGTGTATGCCCTCCTCTGTCAAAGGGTGGGCAGATGACCCAAACTAGACCAGCTGGATTTTTACTGAGACAGGCTTCTCTGAACTCTAACATGAATTTGAATCACTTGAGAGTCTTGCAGGTTCTGAGTCAGTGAGGCCTGAAACCCAGATGATGCCAACAGATCACCCTTTGAGCAAAAAGAGTGCAGAGTGGGAAAACAGATGGAATACCTTCATCCAGATGCAGCAAGCCTTAAAAGAATATCAGTCTAGAGCTGCTCTGAATCTGGTCCTCCTTTCTAGAGGAAGGAAGGAGAAGAAAAGCCTGAGGGAGGGAAGTAAAAAGGGAGAGATGTGTTGTGAGAAAGTGAGAGCAGTTTCCTTTCTTTCTTTTTTTTAAAATATTTTATTTATTTATTTATCAGAGAGATAGAGAGAGTACAGGCAGGCAGAGGCAGAGGGAGAAGCAGGCTCCCTTTGGAGCAAGGAGCCGGATGTGGGACTCAAACCCAGGACCCTGGGATCATGACCTGAGCTGAAGGCAGCCACTTAACCAACTGAGCCACCCAGGCATCTCAGCAACTTCCTTTCAATAGGCAACTGGGTCAAAGTCTCTCCCTATAGCCAGCACCTAGTTTTCAACCTCTATGTGTTGCTGATGTCATGAAATCATGAAATGACATCATGAAATGTCATGAAAGACATTCTATTTTGTGAGCACCTTTGGGAGACTATAAAGGCACTTGGGCATCTTCAAGGTGGTTGAAAGTTTCTTTGCCCAGCAACAACTGGAAGAAAACTGGGAAACTATGTGCACAGACTGTTCATCTAAAGCTTTGGTAAAGAAAGAAGGTCTGCCTATCACTAAGATTCTTTGCATTAATGTCAGGGTCTCCATTAATAATTGTTTTGGTTCATTAAATTGCTGGAAGGCCATGTTTAAAAGATTTTTTTTTCAAAGATTTTATTTATTTATCAGAGAGAGCAGGAGAGAGAGCGAGCACAGGCAGACAGAATGGCAGGCAGAGACAGAGGGAGAAGCAGGCTCCCTGCCGAGCAAGGATCCCGATGTGGGACTCGATCCCAGGATGCCGGGATCATGACCTGAGCCGAAGGCAGCTGCTTAACCAACTGAGCCACCCAGGCATCCCTTAAAAGATTTAATATTACAAAATGCAGTAGCTTATTAAAGGGTATGTGGCAGAAAGGAGACGTGATTAAGGGGTGATCTGAACTCCATGTCCCAAACTCACTGTTCTCATTATTCAGATACACAGCTGTAAGACAAAGTACAAGTTTCTCAGCGTGTACCCAAGATATTGCTACCAGCTGATAAGGACAATTCAGGAAGTTCCTCCTTAAAAAAAAAAAATAAAAACAAAAACAGCTTTAACTTCTTCATGGGGGTAATCTTTGAATTAAACCTTCAAATGAAGCTGTGGTTCCCAGAGATGGATGAATGCTTCAAGACATAGGCATTATTGTGGGTGAGGCCCAGCAGCTGGGAATTCCAGGAAGTGTTCAGCTCTGGTTTCTCACTGGCAAGGTAACAGGACACTTATGGTATTTCCATCTAGGGCCATATTTGGTATGGAGCAGATTCCATAGTGGTAAAAGCAAAAATATGGGTGAGTTTTGCTTGTCTGCCCTGTTCTCACAATAATAGTTCCAGCTTGCCCAATATTTTGCCCAAATGACTCTGTCTCCAAGGCTCCGATAATTTTCTGAGTAAATGGTATAAGGTATTATGTTGGCTTCAACTTTGGTTTACAATAGGCTTATTATTCCATATCACATAGTAATTTATTAGAATCCACCCATAAAGAGCAAAACTTGAATCTGTAAGACGTCATTCACTAGCATTCAAGATGCTCTTTGAGGGTCTCCCCTCAAAATTATTCTTATAAGATTAACAGAAGGACAGCCCACCTTCATCTCTTCACTTACAAATGTGAATTTTGATCAGGATTCTATGGCTGCAAGTAACAGAAACTCACAGGATTAAAAGGAAGCCTGGACAGACAAAAACCCTTAGGGAACTTGATAATAGCAGAAAATTATTAACAGGGTCCCCCGATTACTACTCCTAGAAGAAATGAATGAACACCAAACATTTCCCCCATCTTTGCATTGCTGGATACCAAGCCCCAACATCCCAATTAGAAAAATAAGCAAGGGATATGAACAGACCATTCACAGATAAGGAAATACGGTGCAGGAATGAGTGTGAAAGACGTTAGATTACTAGAGGTGGTCCCTACCCACAAGAGGTCACATACGCTATCAGACTGTGCCCCCTAGGGCAGGGCCCAGGTCCCACTCCCCTCATCAGGGCTCTCCATCAAATGCTTTGCATTAAGTAGTTCTTTTAATCCTCACAACAGCCTTGTACTATAAGTATGATTATGTCTTATTCATCCAGTGAGGAAACTGAGGCTCAGAAAAGGTTGGTGGCTGGCTTTAGGTTGTCTAGCTAGGAGATGGCAGAGCTAAGGCTGCCTCACAGTGGTCATTCCCCTTACACATGCTGCTTTGGCTGCTGTAAATGGTTGTGCAGTTTATGCATTTACAAGAATACCCAATCTAGAGTCTAAGTGGGGACTGGGCTGAAATGAAATATAATCTGTGATCCACTCAACAAGGATGCTCCCCCTTTGTGAACTTGTGCCCATCCACTGGAAGGGGCTCATTTTTGTAATTTTTCCAGCCGACAGTGTGCCTCTTTCACTACATTCAGAGTACAATACTGTATGAATTAGTAACAGCCTTACCTGGGGTATCTCCCTGGGGTAGGTTGGGGAGGGGATGGGCCGGGGTGGCTGAGAAGGATGAGACAACATAGGATAAGAGGCTGTTAGTTTGAGAGAGACTGAGGAAAACAAGATGAAACCTTGCAGGACACCCAGATAGGTACTCAGAGTAGGAGATTATATATGGAAAAGGACAAGTTAAGGGTATATCCTCTCTCTGGGAATTTACTCAGGCCTATGTGAGCTTCCTGGTTCAATCAGGGGCTTGATTTAGGGGGCATCAAAGCTATGGGGGTCTACCTTAGGATCTCAATTTTCAGGGCTCCATTGGGGGGGGGGCTTAGTTTGTGAGGCTCTCCTGGATGGCTAGGTCCTAGATGTAGATGACCCATCCACCACACTGGCCTATCTCTGACCTCCTCGTTTCCAACCTTCCTCTCCAGCTACCTCAGCCCCTCACTTTTATGATCATAGCCTAACCCTTATCTTCAGCAAAAAATGGAACCTTCTCCCCAGATCTCAAGTTCAAACATGTCACCCTCTAATAATCATTCCCTGGTCCTCTTGCTGATTTACTTTCATACCTACCTTGCATAAGAATTCTTCAAACACATCTCAACCTCTGATTCTTTCACCCACCACCTTTTCACTGTCCTGCACTCCCCTTGTGCTCTCACTTCCCTCCTTACCTAGTGTGGTAGGCAGAACTCCAAGATGGTCCTCATGATCTCTACCTCCTGGTATTATGCCCTTTCCCTGGCTTATGAGCAGGATTTGTGAATTGCTTCTAACCAACAGAATATGGCAAAGGTGATGGGAGATATCTCTATCTATCATCTATCTATCTATCTATCTAGCTGATGGGCTTCATCTTGCTAGCATGCAAGGAACTCAACTGCTGGCCTTGAAGAGGCAAGTTGCTATGTTGTGAGCTGCCTATGGAGAAGGCCACATAGCAGGGAGCTCTGGGCAGACCCTAGGATCTCAGAACCTCAGTTCTATAACCACACAGAACTGAATTCTGTCAACAACCATGTGAGATTGGAAGAGAATATGAAATTGTTATGCACCAATAATGGGTCCGTGATTAAAGAAGCGAGACTGATATAAAGCGAAGGTCAAGCAAAGCTTTATTTCATGCCAAGCATCAAGAATCTAACCGAACATTCAGGGCCGCACCTCTTACAAGAGAGGGTGACCCTTCTCTGTTTCACAGTCTAGCTTTTAAGGGCAAAGGCCATGCAGTCGGGCCTGGCCACGCACAGGTGGCCAATGAGATTGTAACACACAGAGGAAACTCCACAGTGATGGAAGGTGACCAATTGAGTTACAATTTACCCTAGTAGACATTTGAACCAGCCTATTACACCTTGATTGGGATTAGCGACAAAAGGGCTCCCAAAGGGCGGGGCCCATACTCCTTGGTAACCAGGGAGACAGCATGCATCCCCCCACCCCCCCACTGATCGATGTCTCCACCTGGCCTGACCCACCTTTGTATCTGGGCTTTGTTACCTGTAAATCCCCTGGAGGAAGGGGAGCCGCGACAGTTTCTAAAATAGGTCCTTACAGAAATAATATGTGGCTTCCTATGAGACCTCAGCTCTGGCCAAAATCTTGACTGCAGCCTGTGAGACCCTGAACAGAGAGCCCAGGTAAGCTGTGCTTAGACTTCTCACACATGGCAACTGTGACATAACTGTGTGTTGTTTTAAGTTGCAAAGTTTGTGGTAATTTGTTATGTAGCAATAGAAAGCTAATACACTCAGTTTAGATTTCATTATCCATCATTATAATCACTCCCTTGCAAACTTCCTTACTGTTCTGGCCCTTGCAGCCAATAGACCCTAAAGCAACTCCCAGTAATCTCCACTACCAGGTGTTGATTGCCCTGTGTAATCCCCCCCACCACCAGTGTAAGCAGAATCTGTGACTTGCTTTTGGCTAATAGAATATGATAAGCGATAGGATTTTATTCCCATAAGACTGCACCTTAGCAGATTAGATACCATTTCGAGCAACTCATTCTGGGGATATGAATTTAGGGTCTGAGAGATTGGAAATTAATTCTGGGGAGTCAGTTTCATGATCAAAGTTGGGGAACCTTGGTCTAGAAGCTTACTTTAAAGGATTTAGTTCAATTTCTGAGTCTGGGGACAGTCTGGTAGAATCAGTCTTCAGATTCTCATTCTTGGTTTTCCATTCATAAAAAGTTCAGTCTGGGGGGTGCTCAAACTAGGGAATCATTCTTGTATTTCAATATGAGAATTCAGTCTGGGATCCTGATTTTTTATATTCTACCTCTGGGTTCAGTCCAGGATGTGTCTAAGCCTCTTGAATTGCCAGTCTGGTGCTTCATTCTGGATCATGGGTTTGTAAGCCCAGCTTTTGGAGGCTCAATCTAAGAGAACTAGCTCAATTTGGGGGATCAGCCTTTACTCATCACTTTTAGGATTCAGTGTGGGGCCCTTAGTCTGAATTGACAAGGACCCCCTCTCTCTGCATGCATGTCTGGAGATCCATTTTTGATATATGTCTTAGGAGCTCTAACATTGGGAGCTCAGTCTGGGGGCTTGTGGGGAGCTTCCTCAGGGGAGTCAGTTAAATGAATAATCTAGGAACTCATTCTGGGGCAGTTAGACAGGGGCTCAGTCTTAGAAGTTAATTCTGCAAGCATAAACCTAAAGTTTTGAGAGTGGGAATTCAATCTGGTAGCCTCTGGAGTTCCACCTGGACTGCTCCCTCTCCCATAGAAGTCTGAGGACTCAAACTGGGATATTTGTTTGAGGCTGAGACCTTATTAGCTCATCTGGGAACACTGTGGCTCCTGATCTCATTCTGTAGGCTCATTCTAAAAATGGAAGCTCAGTCTGGAGCAATTAACCACATAATCTCATGCCCAGGAGCTTGTGTTAGTCTTGAGAAGCAAACACCAAGATGGGATTAAGTGAGCAAGATTTTATCAGGGGAAATGCCCATGACAGAAAATGGGGTAGTTTCCATGGAAGGCTGAGAGCCATCAGAACACAATGTAGTTTGGCCCATAAAAGGAGAGAAGGGGGGAAGATTGAACAGAAGTGTTCTAGACAGCTGTGCAGTACAAGGAAGTTTTGGCAAGGCTGTCTGGGATTCCTGACCCAAAGTCATCAAAGTATCTCTGCCATACTCAAGCTAGGAATAGCTTGTGGGAAGCATGGTCTTTGCAGAAATGTAGGGATGGATTTCGGAACACAGCAGCTGGGGCACTTGATTACTTATGCTCCCTAAAGTCTAAAAAGTCTATGAGAGGGATTCCTGGGTGGCTTGGTTGGTTGGGCATCTGCCTTCGACTTGGATCATGATCCTGGAGTCCTGGGATCCAGCCCTGCACTGGGCTCCATGCTCAGCAGGGAGTCTGCTTCTCCCTCTCCTGCTGACTCTCCCCCTGCTTATGCTCTCTCCTTCTATTTCTGTCTCTCTCAAATAAATAAATAAAATCTGTTTGAAACAAAAGAATTTTTAAAAATAAAAATAAAATAAAATAAAAAGTCTATGAGATGCTTTCTCATGGCTACCACTGGATATGTACTGGTGGTTCTCTCTGGGGATTCCCTCTAGGGCTCATTCTGGGCATGTTATTTGGGAGCTCAGACTTAGGTTTTCATTCTGGAGGAACTTGTTTCAGAACATGAGCTCACTTTATACTTTCAGTGAGGAGATGTATCTGTGGCCTCAGCATGTGAGGGATTCTTCTGGGAACTCAGGCTTGGACCTCCTCCAGATATCATCCCTATCCTCCTTCAAGTAGCTAAATTTAGGGTCTCAATCCCATACCTCTGCCTAGAAGTTCATTATGGGGACATGACATTGAGGGTTTAAACACTGAGAGTTAACTCTTGAAACACCTAAGGATTTGATATGGAAGACTGATTTTTGATCTAAGATATGACTGAGCCTCTCACCAAGTGATTGCCAGGCTCAAGGCTCAGTGTGGGTGGCTGAGTCTGGCCGCTTTGGGACAATCAGATTTTGGGAGTTCAGTCCAGAATATTTTATACTGAGGAGCCAAGCCTAGGGGATCTCAATATGGTAACCTCACCTGTGATCTCTGTGTGGTGGGCTCTGTCTTGGAATTCCAGGTTGGGTTCTAGTCTGAAAATTTCCATCTGGAAGAACCTGCTGCATTTAAACACTAGCAGTTCAGTTTGGCAACTCAATCTGTGTTGTAATCTTGGATCTTAGTCTCAGGTCTCATGTTGGGAATTGAGTTTAGGCTTAGGTTTTGGGAGTTCAGTCTTTACCATGTTAATCTGGTCCTCTTCATCTAGGCTTAATCTAGTCTGAAATTTTTGCTCTAGAATAGGGTCTAGAGTAGGAGTAGAGTAAGTGTCATGCATAGAATTTAAGTGTGGATTTAGATGTGAAAAAATACATCTTATTTTCTAACCTCCAATGAAATTAGGCATTTCTTTGTTTCTTTTTTAAATTTTTATTTATTTTTTAAATTTCTTTTCAGTGTTCCAGAATTCATTGTTTATACACCACACCCAGTGCTCCAAGCAATATGTCCCCTCCACAATACCCATTACTAGGCTCACCCAACCTCCCACCCTTATCCCCTCCAAAACCCTCAGTTATTTCCTCAGAGTCCACAGTCTCTCATGGTTCATCACCCCCCTCCAATTTCCCCCAACTCCGTTTTCCTCTCCATCTCCCCATGTCTTCCGTGTTATTCTTTATGCTCCACAAATAAGCAAAACCATATGATAATTGACTCTCTCTGCTTGACTTATTTCACTCAGCATAATATCTTCTAGTCCTGTTCATGTGGATACAAAAGTTGGGTATTCATCCTTTCTGATAGAGGCATAATACTCCATAGTGTATATGGACCACATCTTCCTATCCATTCGTCCGTTGAAGGGCCTCTTGCTTCTTTCCATAGTTTGGCGACCGTGGCCATTGCTGCTATAAACATTGGGGTACAGATGGCCCTTCTTTTCACTACATCTGTATCTTTGGGGTCAGTACCCAGTAGTGCAATTGCAGGGTCATAGGGAAGCTCTATTTTTAATTTCTTGAAGAATCTCCACACTGTTTTCCAAGAGGCTGCACCAACTTGCATTCCCACCAACAGTGGAAGAGGGTTCCCCTTTCTCCACATCCCCTCC
>NC_081575.1:77745873-77751960 GCF_022355385.1 Mustela nigripes | reverse complement strand
ACTGCTATAAACATTGGGGTACAGATGGCCCTTCTTTTCACTACATCTGTATCTTTGGGGTCAGTACCCAGTAGTGCAATTGCAGGGTCATAGGGAAGCTCTATTTTTAATTTCTTGAAGAATCTCCACACTGTTTTCCAAGAGGCTGCACCAACTTGCATTCCCACCAACAGTGGAAGAGGGTTCCCCTTTCTCCACATCCCCTCCAAGACATGTTATTTCCTGTCTTGTTAATTTTGGCCATTTTAACTGGTGTAAGGTGGTATCTCAATGTGGTTTTAATTTCCCTGAGGGCTAGTGATGATGAACATTTTTTCATGTGTCTGTTATAGGCATTTCTTTCAATAATAAATGTAGGTAACCAACCACAGTAGTATTAGCAATAATATTAAATTTGTCGCTAACACACAGATATTTTTCATAGCAGGTCTTTTTAAAAGAAAGATTTATTTTATAAAGGGGAAGGGGCAGAGGGAAAGGGAGAGAGAATCTTGAGCAGACTCCCTGCTCAGTATGGAGCTCAGGCTTGATTTCAGAGAGAGAGAGAATCTTGAGCAGACTCCCTGCTCAGTATGGAGCTCAGGCTTGATTTCACAACCCTGAGATTATGACCTGAGTAAAACTAAGATCAGATGCTTAACTGACTGTACTACCCAGGCACCCCTCATAACAGATCTCTTAAAATGTTATTTACAGTCGGGCACCTGGGTGGCTCAGTTGTTAAACACTTGTCTTCGGCTTGGGTCATGATCCTCGGGTCCTAGGATTGAGCCCTGCTTCAGGATCCCCGTTCAGCAGGAAGCCTGCTTCTCCCTCTCCCGCTTCTCCTGCTTGTGTTTCCTCTCTTGCTGCCTCTCCCTGTCAAATAAATAAATAAAATCTTTTTAAAAGATGTTATTTACAGTCATTAATTTGAAATCGCAAGAGTCATTTAACAACTAACCTGCTAGTAGAGCATTGTATTTAAGGCATTAATAAAAAATGTATATTACAATCAGTTTTGTAATGTTTTGATAGCTATATTTTATTTTATTTATTTTTATTATGTTAGTCACTGTACAGTACATCATTAGTTTTTGCTGTAGTGTTCTATGATTCATTGTTTGTGTATAACACCCAGTACTCCATGCAGTATGTGCTCTCCTTAATACCTATCACCGGGCTCACTGATCCCACCACTCCTCTCCCCTCTAAAAGCCTCAGTTTGATTCCTGGAGTCCATAGGCTCTTATGGTTCGTCTCCCCCTCTGATACACCTCCTTTCATTTTTCCCTTCCTTCTCCTAAGGTCCTCTATGTTACTCCTTATGTTCCACAAATAAATGAAACCCTATGATACTTGTCTTTCTCCGTTTGACTTATTTCACTTATAACTATATTTTAATATAATTGGTTTCCTTTGTAATGTAAATTTTATCTTATGCATTTAAAAACATTAATCTGGGAAGGGACATATTGGCTTCAACAGATTGCCAGATGGATTCAAGGCACAGAAAAGAGGAAGTCTGTCACTTAGTATACTTAACCTTGGACTTAAGTCTCAAGGCTAAATCTCAGGATTCATTCAGAGGTCTTGGTTTGTTGGAGCCCAGAATGGAGTCCCAAGCGTGGGTATTTCTAGAAGATCTACTGTGATATTGTGATTTATAATAAAAATATGTATTTGAGGGGCACCTGGGTGGCTCAGTGGGTTAAAGCCTCTGCCTTCAGCTCAGGTCATGATTTCAGGGTCCTGAGATCAAGCCCTGCATCAGGGTCTCTGCTCAGCGGGGAGCCTGCTTTCCCCTCTCTCTCTGCTTGCCTCTCTGCCTACTTGTGATCTCCGTCTGTCAAATAAATAAATAAAATATTAAAAATATACATTAAAATGTGTATTTGGCCTTTGCACCCTTTCCTGGCACAGAGCTCCTAAAATCTTTGTAATTTCCTAAGTGATGAGAATGGTAAAAGGTATTTATGGCTATGTTGCCTGTAGAGCCACCCTGTGATTATAAGTTTGGAAGTTTCAGTTTCACCCCTCAACCTCCTGGGAGCGGGGAGGGGCTGGAGGTTGAATTCAATTACCAATGGCATTGCAGGCACCACTGCCCTGGAACTTCCCATGTCACCAGTCATGATCAACCCCACCATGCACATTGCTGTGGGTGGTGAGCCCTTGGGTCACATCTCCTTTGAGGTAAGGGATGGAAGCCGAGAAGTGACTACTCATCTGATTCATAAATCTATTTTAACTGATTGGAGCTGTTTGCAGGCAAAGTTCCAAAGACAGCAGAAAACTTTCATGCTCTGAGTACTGGGGAGAAAGGATTTGGTTATAGAGGCTCCTGATTTCACAGGATTATTCTGGGATTTCTGTGCCAGGGTGGTGACTTCACATGCAATAATGGCACCGGTGGCAAGTCCATCTATGGGGAGAAATTTGATGATGAGAGTTTTATCCTGTAGCACACAGGTCCTGGCATCTTGTCCGTGGCAAATGTTGGACCCAACATGAAGAGTTGCCAGTTTTTCATCTGCACTGCCAACACTGAGTGGTTGGATGGCAAGCATATGGTCTTTGAAAAGGTGAAAGAAGGTGTGAATCTTGTGGAAGCCATTGAGTACTTTGGGACCCTGAATGGCAAAACCAGCAAGAAGATCACCATTGCTGACTGTGGACAAATCTAATAAATTTGACTTGTGTTTTCTCTCAACTGCCAGATACTTCCTTCTGTAGCTTAGAGAGCACCCCTTCACCTCCAGCTGCTTGAAATATCCTATAATCTTTGTGCTTTTGTTGCAGTTCTGTGGGTTCTATATTTTCCTTACTCTAAGTCTAGCTGGATTGTAGGGTGAAGTTTATGATTATGAAATAAAGACTAAACGACCACCAACAAATCACTAATGTCCAAAGATTCAATCAATCATGCCTGTGTAATGAAGCCTCCATAAAAACCCTGTCAGAGAGCTTCTGGGTTAATGATCACAGGGAGATTCAGAGAGAGCATGAAAGCTCCTTGCTCCTTCCACACACCTTGCACTACGCATCTCTTCCATCTAGCTGTTCCTGAGTTATATCCTTTGGTAATAAACCAATAATCTAAACTTCAATTTGTTTATCTATCTATCTACACCCAATGTGGCGCTCCAACTCAGGACCCCAAGATCAAGAGTCACATGCTCTTCTGACTGAGCCAGCCAGGCAACCCTAAACTGATGATCTAGTAAGTAAAATGTTTCTCTGAGTTCTGTGAGCCCCTGTAGCAAATTAATTGAACCAGAGGATGGGGTTTTTGCCACTTGGCAAAATTCCGCTCAAACTTTTAAGAATCAGCTCAAGCGTCATCTCTGAGAGCCTGCCACAAGCCCCCAGGCTGGGTTAGGGGCTCCCTCTGCTGGATTCTCATGAGCCCCTGTGCTCCCTTCTCTAACATTGCACAGAGATGGATTTATTATAGAACAATAAAGCTAAGCCTCAGCACCCCATACTTACACATGCCACTTCCAAGTCCCTGATTATTGAGCGCAGTCAGTTTGAAGAGCATTTACAATTTGTCATTGCACAAGAACAGTTAAAATACCTTGAAATTTTATAGCTCACATGTAAAAAAAAAAGAGAGGTTTCCCCAAATTTGACAGCAATCTTAAAATTTACCTCACTAATAATAAATTGTGAAGTCGACACTTTTCTAAACTACCAATAAAAATTTTTATCAACTGAATGACATTGAATTCAATTGAATTCTTTGTAGTCTTTCTAGAAAATGTTGTAAAGTAATTGTCATATTTATTTAGAGGAGGGTATCAAGGAGCTTGTAACCAAAAGAAAAATTAGTGGGGAGACGAGTCAAACAATTGATAAAAATATTTTATTTTGGGGAGTTTGAGAATGTTTATGGTATTTGTCAGTTTTTAAAAAGTTTTGTAATTTGTAACATTTGTGATTTCTTTTATAAATCTGAAGCAATACCTTCATACCTAATTTGTACCATTTCTCTTAAAGAGAGTTTGCAGAATTCTATCTGCTTCAGGTCATTTAACACTTAGATTAATCCAGAGCACTGATAATTCTCTAGGGTCCTTGGCCAGTCTTGCATGATGGACTGTAAATTCCTTAAGCATTTGATCAAACCCTATGCATGATATAGCAATATTCAGCTGGGGCCCAGGCACAGAAGTGACAGTATTGTTTGTTAACATGGTCTAGTCCAAAGTTTGCAATCCTTTCTGTGAGAGGGAATCACCTATGCTATTTTTCTAAGAACAGCTTTATTGAGATATTATTTATATGCCATAAATTTCACCCATTTAAAGTATAAAATTCAATGGTTTTTAGTATATTTACGGGATTGTGCAACTGTATTAGTTTTCTAGGGCTACCATAATGAAATACCAGACTGGTGGCTTTGACAACAAAAATTTATTTTCTCGAAATTCTAGAACTTCAAGATCAAGTTGTCAGCAGGTTTGGTTTCTTCTGAGGCCTTTCTCTTTGGCTTGCAGATATTTACCTTCTGTGTACATAGCCATTTCTCTGTGCATCTTATGTCTCTCTCTATGCCCTAATATCTTTTTCTTACAATGAAACCAATTGTATTGGATTAGCGTGTACCGCTAGGGCCTTGTTTTACCTTATTTACCTCTTTAGAGGCGCTGTTTCCAAATATAGTCACATTTTGAGGTATTGGGTCTTAGCACTTCAACATATGAATGGAAGGGATGGCACACAACTCAGCCCCAACAGCAAACATCACACATCTAATTTTAGAACATCTTCATCTCCCCCCAAAGAAACCCCATTTCCCCCCTCCCCAAAGCCTGGGCAACCATTAACCTATTCTCTATTTCTGTAGATTTGCCTATTCTGTACATTTCATACTACTTTTTTTTTTTTTACTTATTTGACAGAGAGAGAGATAGCGAGAGCAGAAACAAGCAGGAGGAGTGGGAGAAGCAGGCTCCGCACGGAGCAGGGAGCCCAATGCTGAGCTCAATCCCAGGACCCTGTGATCATGACCTGAGCCAAGGCAGATGCTTAACAGCTGAGCCACCCAGGCACCCCTGTACATTTCATATTAAATGGTATTATATGATATGTAGTCTTTTTTGGCTAGTTGGTAGTGATGTCACCTCTTTCATTCCTGATTTCAGTAATTTGAGTCTTCTTTTTTACTTAGTCAACCTAGCTAAAAATTTGTCAATTTTGTTGATCTTTTCAAATAATCAACTTTTGTTTCATGATTTTCTCTATTGCTTTTGTTTTCTATTCCAGGTATTTTCTGTTCTGTCTTTATTATTTCCTTCCTTCTGCTTGCTTTTGGATTACTTTGTTCTTCTTTTTCCAGTTTCCTAAGGTGAAAGGTTAGGTTATGGATTTGACATCTTTCTTCTTTTTTAATATAGGTGCTTATAGCTATAAAACTCATTTTTTTAAAGATTTTATTTATTTATTTGACAGAGCTCACAAGTAGGCAGAGAGGCAGGCAGGGGTGGTGGGAGGGGGAAGCAGTCTCCCTGTTGAGCAGAAGCCAGGGGATGTGGGGCTCCATCTCAGGTCCCTGAGACCATGACCTGAGTGGAAGGCAGAGGCTTAACCCGCTGAGCCACCCAGTTGCTCTAAAATTAATTTTAAGCATTGTTTTAGCTTAAATATTGGTGTGCTGTGCTTTCATTTTCATTCATTTCAGTTTGTTTCCCAGTTTCCTTCATGATTTTTTCATTGACTCATTTTTTATTTAGAAAGGTGTTAATTTCCACATATTAGTGAATTTTACAACTTTGTTATTTTTTAATTTATTTTTTTAATTTCAATTTCAAATTTTGTGTGATTTCAACTCCTTTAAATCCATTGAGGCCTGCTTTACAACTTATCATATGGTTTGTCATGGAGAATGTTCCATGTGCACTTCAGAAAAATGTATATTCTGTTGTTGCTGTTGGGTGTAGTGTTTTAGATGTTACTTTTTTTTTAATGCAAATTTTAAGGCTATGCTCCCTGAGGTTGATTCCTCTGCCCCAAGGCCTGGAATCCGTATCTTTTTTTTTTTTTTTAAGATTTTTTATTTATTTATTTGACAGAGAGAAATCACAAGTAGATGGAGAGGCAGGC
>NC_081575.1:77730770-77745863 GCF_022355385.1 Mustela nigripes | reverse complement strand
AGAGAGAGAGAGAGGGAAGCAGGCTCCCTGCTGAGCAGAGAGCCCGATGCGGGGCTCGATCCCAGGACCCTGAGATCATGACCTGAGCCAAAGGCAGCGGCTTAACCCACTGAGCCACCCTGGTTTATTTATTTATTATTATTTTTTAAGATTTTATTTATTTATTTTAACAGAGAGAAATCACAAGTAGATGGAGAGGCAGGCAGAGAGAGAGAGAGGGAAGCAGGCTCCCTGCTGAGCAGAGAGCCCGACGGGCCTCGGTCCCAGGACCCTGAGATCATGACCTGAGCCAAAGGCAGCAGCTTAACCCACCGAGCCACCCAGGCGCCCTGGAATCCGTATCTTTATTAAGTTCCCCACACCTTTCAATAACCCATGGCCCCGCCCGACCTCCACTCCTGGCTTCCTTTGGTTTATTACATAGGAGTTAACTGCGGTGATGTCATTCATTGCTCTGATAGACTTTTCTATTGCTCTAGTCTTGCTGCCAGGTCCGCGGAAAGGCGCATCGGCGTTCTCAGGCTCGGCTTTCGGCTCATTTGGCCTGGGCTGTGCTGCGCAGCAATTGGGCCTCCTGGGCGTCGCGTTGCCAGAGGACGGATGATGGCCGGAGTTGGGGAAGATTCGCGGGCGCTCTTTGGGGCTGGCGTCCGTGCGGCGCTGGAAGCCTGGCCGGCCTTGCAGGTGAGTAGGGCCACGGCTAGGATAAAGGTTAGTGTCTGGGGCAGAACAAGAGTTGGCTGGACAACGCGCCTGAGGCGCCACTGGGCGGCTTAAGCAGCCAACCCTACACCACCTCAGGCCAGCTTCCAGGCTGACGTGGTGGGCTCTGGCCTGTGTTCGCAGATCGCTGTGGAGAATGGCTTCGGGGGCGTGCACAGCCAAGAGAAGGCCGAGTGGCTGGGGGGTGCAGTAGAAGAGTACTTCTTCCGCAATGGTGAGTGAACGTGAGGCGCTGCGACCTGTCTTTGCGGGCGTGGGGAGAAGGAGGCGGGTCCTGTAGAGCGCGCACTTCCTGTTGAACAGTTGTGGGATGGTATCTTAACTAAGGTCGGGGTGGAATGAATACAGGCTTTAGGAGTCAGAATCTTGAGTTCTGATGCCTTAGAGGCTGTGTCATTGACCTGCGGTATCACTCTGGAAAAGTTGTTTTATCTGAGACTCTGTTTCTTAATGCCTAAAATAGATATTAAAGTATCCACCTCAGCACTGTCCAGTAAAAATACAATGCAACTCACATCATGTCATTTAAAATTTTCTAGCAGCCGCTTCAACAAAGTAAAAAGAAGCGGATGAAATTAATGTTACTGAAGTCAGTATATCTAAAATATCTCAACAGGTAATCCGTATAAAAGATAACTCATGAGATATTTTACATCCCTTTTTAGTATTAAGTTTTCAAATTCTGGTGGGTATTTTACACTTTTAGCACCTTCTCCATTTGGTCTATCCATATTTTTAGTGCTCAGTAATGACTTTTGGTTATTTGGACAGCAAAGATCTACACCTTTGATGTGTCTTTAAGGTCATGTAAGAATAAGGGACCCTGCAGAGGGTCTTTTGCGTAGTAAGATTTTTGCAAAATTCTTTATTCAGGTTTTTTTCTTTTGGTCTTGTAGATGACATTAGGTAGAGTTATCACAAGGAAGTTTGCATCTAGTAATGGATCCATTTAAGTAAGTAGGCATTTACAGTCGGGGTGATGTTCTAATAAGGATGAGCTCAGGGTGCTTGGGTAGCCTGAGACTGAGGAGGAGGCTTCCTTTGGAGATTGTTCAGGGAGATAGTGATTGGCTTGAGTCTTAAGGGATGAAAAGGAGTTAACTAGGTGGGGGAGACAGAGCAACACACAAATAAGTTCTGTGGTATGAGAAGATTATGTGTTATATTTGGAAAGTGGCAGGGAGCTCAGTATTGGAGTAAGGGTGTGTGTGCGCGCTTGTGAGTGTAGGTAGGAGTGGTTGAGAATGAATCTGGGGGGTGGGGAGGCCCTGGGAAGAGGTTAAGACGTGGAAGATGTTACATGCCTTTGGTTTGTCTGTTAGGCCAGCGTTTGCCAAAATGCAGGCTATGGAATAATAGTTCTGTTAGATGTTCAGTGAAGAAAAAGCTTCTCCAGTCAAATTATGTAAGAACTTTTCTGCAGCTCCTCCTTAGGAGTCACAGTAACATTAACATAATAATAATAAAAGCTTGGCTAACGATAAGAATCACAAAAAAGAAGCCTGTTTTCCTTTGTTTCTCATTAGCTTTCTATGGATAGCTTTCTTTAAAAACCAGCAGGACAGCTATTCCTGAAAAGCAGGATATGAAACACTGCTGTAGGTGATGAAAGTTCATGGGCCCTTTCTAAGGTGAGTAATAGGATGAGATTTGTTACTAGAAAGTTCGGAAAATAATCGGTATGGAGCATGGACTGGAGAGGGAAAGACTGATGAGAAGGTTATTTCTGTGTAGAAAATGATGAGGCCTGAACTAGGGCAGTGGCAATAGCAATGGATTGGGGCCTTGGAGATGGTTTGGTCATGAAGAGAGAGGAAAAAGGAGGCAGGTTTTGGGTTTGAGTCACTGGGTGGATTAGGTGCCTTACATGGAATAGAGGAACCCTGAAGGACAAGAAGTAGGTTTGAAGTGGTAAGATGATAAGTTTGGCTTTGGATGTGGAGGGCCTGAGGCATCTGTGAAATTGGTAGAGTGTAGTTTGTGTTGGAGACGGCTTTGGGGGATATTAGATGAGAGTGCTAGGGAAAGTCAAGGGAGTTAACGAGCTCTCCCAGAGGGAAGGGACCGACTTGAGTAATTCTCTAATTCAGAAAAAGTAGAGCAGGGGCCCAGAAGGTAACTGAAGCCTAGATGGTGGAGATTAGCCAGAATCACACAATAGGATGTTGATGTCAAGGCTATGATGATTTCATCATTGGAAGTACTTAACGTCCATTTTTTCTTATCTATCCCGTTCAGTGGAGCTGCAGTCATGAAGGGTTTCTACATTTCAGAAACTTCAGCCCTTGAGTGATGCAAATTAACATGGATTATGGGTCTCTCCTATGCTAGGCATTATTTAGGGGACTCCTCATAACAGACCTTCAAGAAGGCTGCCCTTAGCCCCATTTTGTAGATGAGAAAACAGACACAGAGATAAGTAACTTGTTCAAGGTCACAGAGAAGAGGCCAGTTAAAATAGGTCAGATGAAAGAGGGTGAGTGTGGTTGGGATGCTTTGGGAATAAGAGGGATTGGTAGGATGAAGGAGATTGGAAATTAGGTATTTATGTTTAGTGTTTGTTTGTTTGGTTTTTAAGAATCACATAAAAACCTGTAGTACAGAGCACTTCAGTGAATAAAAGGCTCACTGTTGCGGCCTTTACCCACCAATCAGATGTGGACCCACCAAGTAGGTATTGAATAGTAGTGGGCCTGAGTGATTCAGGTGGCTGGTCTTTGCTTTCCTATTAGCTGACTTGGAGCTAGATGAGGTGGAGGACTTCCTCGGGGAGCTCATGACGAACGAATTTGATACGGTTGTGGAAGATGGAAGTCTGCCCCAGGTGAGCATATTGTGGACTAACTCCCATTTCTCTGCCTGCAGCTTTCTTCTCCCTGTCTGTTTGTTTTTAGGCCAAGACCTTGGGTCTAACCATTCTTTTCTTGAGTCCTGTGCAAGAACCTTCTGTGACTCCCTTTTGCCTAAAGGAAAAAGTCTAGTCTTCCCAGGTCTTTCCAAACTCTGCCTCTTCTTTTTCATTTCTCTCCATACAACATTCTCAACTGGGTCCATTCTTCACCTCCATCCCAAAGGCAGGTCAGGCCAGGTACATTTCCACCCCTGTTCTGGTTAACATTTTCCCCATCAAGCCCTGCTGGGATTGCCTTCCCTTTTACCTCTTCTGTCTTTCAAACCGAGTTCTAGTGCCTTCCTTTGCTAGGAAGCTCTCCTTCCATACTTTAGGCTCTTACCTGGGTCCTTCTGTAGTGAACAGATTCCTGATTCCTGATTCCTGATTCCTTCAGTAGTGAACTCCTTGGGGAAGAAAGAGCCCCATTCTCTTCTGGAAAATTCCAAACCCTTCCCTACTCTCGCTGCAGACACATGCGGGTTGTATTGTAGGTTCTCCAAAAAATCCAAGCTAGTTGAATGTTTTCTTGGTAGGTGAGCCAGCAGCTACAGACCATGTTCTACCACTTCCAGAGGGGTGATGGGGCTGCTCTGAAGGAGATGGCCTCTCACATTACCCAAAGAAAGTACAGCATCAGAGCCACTGCAGTTACAACAGCCAGAGAAACGGATGAAGATGATGCGGACAGCGTGGAGGAAATGGAGGTGAAAGGGGGTGCCCCTTGGGTGGGGAGATGCAGATATCTTCAATTTTCTGGGAAATCAGCTAGTTTCATAGGGAAGTGATGGGGTGGGGGGATATATTATCCAGAGAGGGCAGGGAACTTTCCTAAGGTCACACAGCCAGTCCTGGCAAAGCTGGGAAGAGAGCCTGGGTCTCCAGTGGCCATAGCCAGGAGGTGTTGTATTT
This sequence comes from Mustela nigripes, assembly GCF_022355385.1. NCBI lineage: Eukaryota > Metazoa > Chordata > Mammalia > Carnivora > Mustelidae > Mustela > Mustela nigripes. The sequence continues at coordinate 77,741,338 of NC_081575.1, read as the reverse complement.
AGCTTTTTACTGTATTTCTCCTCCAGGTTACAGCTACGAATGATGGGGCAGCTACAGATGGGGTTTGCCCCCAGCCTGAATCCTCTGGTCCAGACTCCCAGACTATTAAAGAAGAGGATATAGTGGAGGATGGCTGGACCATTGTCCGGAGAAAGAAATGAGTGGGGCTGGAAATGGTTTGGGTCCTTGCTTGCTAGTTGTTTTGAGCCTTGTCTATAGGGGTTTTGGGGAGGGTTGTGGACTCTTGGACTGGTTCCCCCATCTCTACCCTCTTCCTGTTCCCCTGTTCAGTTTCCTCCAGGGGAAGAAGAACCCTAGGGTCCTTGCTCTCGAGGTAGTGTGACCTGGTTCACCACACTCCCTTGGGTCTTAAGTTACTGTCTGCATGATGGGCCTGATTTCATAGTACATTGCCTCTCAGGTGTGGTTAGTATGAAGAGGGAGGGTTGAGCAGGTGAGGGCATGACTGGAGAAGCTAAACACTGGTTGACAGTGGCCAGGTGGATCTGTAAAGGGAGAGGACCAGCAGGAGAACCAGTAGCCCTGCTGGGTCAGGAATGTTGAGATGAACTTGCAAACTAGAAGCAAGATGAGTTGAATATGTGAATGAAAATAGCTGTGGTACCTCTTCTTCTTTTTCCCCTGCCCATACACACACAAAGCAGCTCTGTACCCCTGCCCAGAAATTGGAACCTCCCAGGAACACTCCCTTTCTGCAGCTTAGCCTCTAGCCCTGGATTCCTTCAAGAAGTCTAAGAGTTTGCCTAGGTGGTGAGCTTGGGGGACATGGGCTTTGTTTTCTTTTTCCCCCAGCCTCTTTCCATATACTTACCCAAATCCAGGGATGAGGCTTAAAACCTCAGTAAATAGTACCTTATTATTTAATCTGTGACTTGACCCATGAAGAGCCTTAGAATCAGCCTTTTAGGAGCTGGGCTTCAGAGCTCAGTAAGGGAGCAGTTTTTGGGCCCACCCTAGCAGCCTGTTACTGTGAACAAAGAGGTGGATAAATGGAACACAGCAGCACTCTGAAAGTTTCCATAAGCCCGAAATAAACTGTATTTTTCTTTAAAAAACAAAACAAAGAGTATCCATTGTCTCCCCCCCATTCCCCTGTCCTGCCCTGTGGCCCTGCCATGGGTCTGGACGATAAAATACTGGGTAGCCTTGGGGCCGGGTAGAAGCTATAAGCCATGGAAGAGGCAGGAGGGGTCTGGTCACCACCCCACGTAATGTGTGTATACACTGGCTGGGGGGAGCAGGGGTGGGCCAGGGCCATGGGGTCAGTGGCATAACTGGCACTTGAATCCAAATCTGCCTCCAGTTTGGGGGGGGGGGGGATTGGGTGGAGGCAGGATCTGTAGGATGTTGAAGGGATGGAGGACAAAACAGCCTAATTCAAGGGGGTCTAGCAACAGCTCCCACCCTTCCTGGGGACAGGGATTTAAAAAAAATTAACATCACTGTAGGAATTTTTTTTTAAAGCCCAGGTTTTGTGAAAAGATGAATTAAAAAACCCAAGACCCAGCACTGGGGATTGAAAGTGCCCGTGATGGGAGTTCAAGTATTGACTGAGCTGGGAGGGAGGGGACTGGGGCCCCCAATTGGACATGGGCAGCTAGAGTGTGGAGCAGCGGGCCCCAGTTCCTCCCAAACCCTCTAGGTCTTGTCTTGGGTCTGGGGGGCTTCGGAGGGTTCAGCAATGGCTCCTGAAGCTGCCACTGGTGCCTCCTCCATCTCCCTGTCCTCAGACAGTGTGGGTCCTGGGCAGAACGTGTCCCCACGGCCTGCCCGACCGAGCACTGCCATCCATCGCCGCTGCAGCTCCTCTGTCTCGGGGCTGAAGTACCAGCTCAGGTGGCTCTGGGTGATCTTGAAGACGTGCCTTCTGTCAGGCCGCTCCCCTGCCTCAGGAGGCCCCACCTCAAAGCCAATGAGGGGCAAGCTGCGCTGGGCTTTCACATCCTAGGGAACAGGACAGAGCTGAGGGTCACCTCGAGGCTGGGCTTCTCACTAGTTTTGCATCAGCTGAACCCTTCTTTTCCTTCCCCTCCTCCGGAAATGTCCATGGCTCCATTGATAGCAACTGAAAAATGTCAACTGAGGCATGCAGGCTAGTTCAAATACCCATTTCCTCCCACAACCAAAACCAGTTGGGCTAGTCTCTTTAGCATATAACAAATAATATTTGCAGGCCTTTGTTTCAGCTGTTGCCTCCATTCACTTGTTCTTCCCCGCTCCAAACTGGACCTAGCAGTGCCTAACCTCCACGAAACTAGCTCCACTATCTCACCCTGCTTTTCCCTACACATGTTGGCCCACAGTCACTCCTTGTCTCTAGCTGGTCTTTGTCTCATAAGGGGTAGGGGTTCTGATTTCCCCTTAGCCTTACCCAATCTCCCAAGGCCAAGGAGAGGTCAAGGACTGAAAGAGAAGAGGAGCAGCCTGGTTTTGCCAGGTGGCTGAAAGGCCCTGAAAGAATGGGATGCACACCTGAGGGGCTCCATAGATGTACAGCACCAAGGGTTCATTCTCAGGGACCACGAACCATGCCTTGTGCCATCCTTTGCCACCTTTCTCCATGTAGTGTAGGAAGCTGCAGATGACGCTGTTCTCCGCAGCCACTGAGGCCTGTTTCTGTGGCCAGAGACATAGGGGACATCAGTGTTGATAGAAGGCCTGGCCTGGCTACTCTTGGCTTTGACATGCCCTCAGCATAGGGATTGATAAAGCTGAAGCTCAGATGGTGGGAAGGATTTGTCCAGTACCCCCATCCCCTGTGGGTTAGGATTGAGGCTGAAAGCCAGGCTTGTCTGCTGCACTGCAGTGGCTGCTTGCCTCCTAAGAGTTGGTGGGAGGGGTGTTTCAGCAGGGGCACCTAGATGCCAGGCAGGCATTGTTCCATCAGTTGATTTATTCCTCAAGTCACTTATGCCTTTATACCTCCCCCTGTTCGTTGTATTTCATCATAACATTCATGCCTTGGATTTAGCAAGAGGCAACCCTAGCATTGTGAAGAGGATTGGGTAGCTGTGTAAGGCAGTTTGGCTTAGAATCCCAGCTTGAGATGAAAATGTATTGACTTGGAAGGAGAACATATAGGTCTGTTGTAAGGATTAAATGAGTTAATGTATGCAAAATGCTCAGAAGAGTGCCTGGCACGGAGTAAGCATTCTTTTTTAAAAAAGATTTATTTATTTTTGAGAGAGAGAGAGAGCGCTCACACGTGCACGTGAGCAGGAATTAGGGGCAGAGGGAGAGAGTAAATCCTCAAGCAAACTCCCCGCCCCCCCCCCCCCCGAGTGAGGAACTCACCCGAGGGCTCCATCTCAGGACCCTGAGATCATAACCTGAGCTGAAATAGAGTCAGCCGCTTAACCATCTGAGCTACCCAGGCACCCCCAGAGTAAGCATTCTTTAAATGTTAAGTGAAATGAATACCTCAGTTTGGTTAAAAAGAAAACCAAAAATGTATGTATGGCATGCTACAGCACAATTATTATTAGTGGTAATCTAGTGGGTGGAAGGAATATGGTGTTTTTATTATTTTTGTTTATATTGTCTAATTTTCCCCAGTGCACATATCCTATTTTGTAATAAGAAAAGATAATTTGTTTATTGAAAAAACGTACTAGCTCTGCCACTTGCTGGCTGTGTAATTTGGGCAAATAACTCCCTGAGCCTCAGTTCCCTCATTTGTAACCCAGGGATAGAAATAGCATGGATAGATTACTTACTGTGAGGATTAAATGGCTAAAGCACTTAAATAAAAATTCGTCTTTCATTCACTCTTGCATTCATTTTACTCACTCCAAGCCTGGGTCACTTGCTCAGTGGAAGCACATAGCACCCTAGCATTTCAGAGATGCCCACGCGTGTGTCAGTCATGGTGGGTGGCTGGGCCCATGTGGTTGGCGTGGGACTGTTAGTCGGGAACCTGGCTCTTACCTCCAGGATAGACCTCCGACGCTGGGGTGTATGCTGGCTGCAGACCGGGCTGCTCCCAGGCACCCCATGCAAGGCCACGTAGCAGTCCGTGCACACACGGTTGGAGCGGTTGTTGTCATAGATGAGGCGGGCCCGGAACTCGGAGCACTTCCCACAAACCACCTGGGGTGGCAAGTGGGCAAAAACAGCCTGGTTCCTGCAGGTCTTTCCCTTCAGTGTACCAACTCCCACAGTGGACTCATGGCCTCCCCCACTTAGAGGTTACTTAGAAGGTAACCCACTCAGAAGTGGGCCTTTGGGCTGCCAGCCTGTCCCCTCCCTATCTCTGCCCCTGCCTGCCAAAACTCACATGCCCGCAGGCCTTGCAGTGGTGCCTGCGTTTGGTGATGGAATTGAAGGGCTCCTGGCAGCGCATGCACATGGTGACTTCCTTCTCTCGGATGGGTGTAGGTGCCCGCTTCCCAAGATCCACGTTCTGGAGAGAGGGCCAGGTCCCAGGTCAGAGATAGCTACTCCCCAGCCCAGTCCAGCTAGCCCCTGCCCTCTGCCTGAAGGCTTGGATCATCAGTGGGAAGCAGCAGATACATTCAGAAGATCTGCCTTTGAATCCTTGCTCTGACCTTACCTTACCATACTACTGACGACAAGTCATTTTTACTTTCTGGGCCTCAGTTTCCCCCATGATTCCTCTGTGGCCATACCAAAAGAAGACTGTTCTTCTGAGGTCCTGCACTCTGCCTCTCTGGTGTTCACTCTCCGGGAAGGGGCAAGGATCATTTCAAGGTCAAGTGGGGACTTGGAAGCCTGGAAGGGGTCCCAGTGCAGGGGGAGAGGGTGAGGACTCTTACTGGAGAATTAGGGGGTGTGTCTTCATCTTCCCTGTTTGTTGAGTTCAACAGTTTGAAGGTCTCCAGCGTCTGTTCGTGCTTCAGGAGGGTGGAGTTGATGGCCTATAAAGGAGGTTTTAAGAAATAAGAAGTCAGATCACCTCACAACCCACCTACTTCCACCCTCACCTTACCTTCCTATGACCTAGCCTGGAGTAAGAAAACTTGGTTTCTTGGCCAGACTCTGCCCCTTGTTAGGCATATGATCTTGAGCAAGCCCAATCCCAAATCCAATTCTCAGATCAGTGGTTGAAAAATCACAGAAGGTCTTCCTGGCCACTGTCTGGACTTTAGGTTTTACAGGATTTAACTCACTGGGGTTGTACCCTCAGAGGAGCCAGCTTTCTAAAGGGAGAATTTATGAATTTCTGTTTAACCTCTGGACCTCAGTTTGCTTATCTGTAAAACAGGGATGGTAAAGTTTGTTGAAAAGCTGTGTCCAGGCCCATTCTGGTCTGATATGAGTTTAGGGGAGAGTCCACAAACCCCAAGGAGACCTGTTAATACTCTTCCAGCCCCCTACCACAAAGCCTTCTTGGATGTTACCTGGACCCAGTCTTTCTTCTCCTCCTCAGTCCTTGGGGTGCGGGGGGGGGGGGGGGAAAGAAAAATGTTGGGTTAGGCAGGCCAACCAAAAGCAACTGGAGTGGTAAACAGTATTTTGGAGTCAGACCAGGGTTTTGACCCTCTGGTCCTTAACTTATTATATGACTTTAGGCAAGTCATGTAGCCTGTATTTATTTATTCAGCAGTTACTAATAATTTCCAGACCCTGTGCTAAAGACTTGGGGCTTAGAGAGGGCTGGCCCTATCCTCAAGGAGCTCATGGTCTAGGAGGGGAGATAGGGACAATACAGGGGGATTAGCACTGTGACCCGGAGTGAAAATAGGGCTGAGAAGCCCAGGAGAGACCTGCCCCAGCCTGGAATTTGGGTGGGGCTTTTTTTTTTTAAGTTTTATTTATTTGACAGACAGAGATCACAAGTAGGCAGAGAGGCAGGCAGAGAGAGAGAGAGAGGAGGAAGCAGGCTCCCCACGGAGCCGAGAGCCCGATGTGGGGCTCAATCCCAGGACCCCGGGATCATGACCTGAGTCGAAGGCAGAGGCTTTAACCCACTGAGCACAAGAGACCATAAATAGTTCCCTGTTGTTGGAATGGCAAATTTGAGAAAGGGTGGGGAGCTTGTTTTCCTTTAGTCCATTTTCTCCATTTTACATGGAGAGAATGATCAGTTTGGGTTGTTCTGAGCACTAACCAGTGATAGGTAAGTGCCTAGCATAATCCTTGGTCCACTAGGTGCTCCATCAGTGTGAGTTACCTCTTCCTTTTTCCTTCCTTTCCCATCTCTCCTGTCTGCCCTGGAATCTCCAAGGCCTCTAGGCTGGGACAGCTCCATAAACTGCTTACTAGGGACAGGACCCGGGTTTCTTGGCTGACTCCTTCCTGGCCTCTTCTAATCCCCTTCCACATTTACACACCAGACATCGAAAGTATTTTTCTAATATGAAAATCTGACTACATCCTTAGAACCACTTCATGAAAAATTAAGAATAGGAGTTAATATTTAGCTGCAGGAATGTCCATTGCAATGCTATTTATTATGAAAAATTGGAAGCAGCCTAAGTGCTCAACAGGGGATCAGATAAAAAGAAATGATGGTATATCATTACTGTCAAGACAACATAAATGGTATAGAAATCTGTTTATAATCTGTTACGTGAAATATAATATGTTAAGTGGTATAGAAAGCTCTTGATGTTAAGTAAAAACATAAAATACACATAGCATTCCATTTAAAAAAAAATGTGACATGTATGTTTATATTTATCAAAACTTAGTGATGGTACACATTTAAGACCTGTACATTTAACTGTGAAAATTTGGCCTCAAGAAAAGGAGAGGACATTTAACAAATATTGAACTCTAGTTAATAATATGCACACCAAAGTCTTTAAGGGATGAGGTGTAGTGATGCCTGTAACCTCGTTTGAAATGCATGTTAAAAAAACCAGATGGATTGGTGGATGGATAAAAGGATACATTGGTGATAAAGTAAATATAGGACAATGTTAGCACTTATAGAATCTGTATGGTGGGTTTATAGTTGTTCACTGTATAATTTTTTTTAACTTTTCTGTATTTTGGAATATTTTCATAATAAAATATAGAAAGAAAATGTGTGTGTGTGTATATGTGGGTGTATGTATCTGTGTATACACATACATATATATATATATGCAACTAGAGGAAAGGAAAGGCCTGGGGTGAAGTATCATGTCTTTACTTTAAAATGGTTCAGCCAAAGATACATATGGCAAAATGTCAATAATTGTTGATTCTTAAGTCGGTGGTTCTAAACCTTGGTGCACACACTAAAACCACCAAGGGAGCTTTTAAAACTCCTCATGTTCAGGCTGTGCCCAGACAAATTCAATCAGTCTTTGAGGGTAGGTTTCAGACATCAGTATTTTTTAAAATATTTTAATTTTAAGTAATCTCTACATCCAACGTGGGGCTCAAACCTCTAACCCCAAGATCAAGAGTCACATGCTCTGCTGACTGAGCCAGACAGGCGCACTTCAGACAGCAGCATTTTTTAAAAGTTCCCTAGTTGATCCCTGTGTTGCCAAGGTTGAACACTAGTTGTCTAAATGGTAGGTATATGGGTGTTTATTGTATTTCCACTTTTCTGCATATTTGAAATTTTTCATTAAATTTTTTAAAGGGCAGTACAAACAATTGCAAAGCAAACCCTCCATGCCTTTCCTCTGCCACTAGGAGGAAACCCTTACACTGCTTAGTGCTCCTCTCTGGCTCCATTGTTTCCGCAGCCCCCTCCTTCCCATCCTTCCAGCAGAAGACCTGTCTGAGTCATATGACTTGTCACTCAGGTTCTGCTGAGCCCCCTCCTGGATGTGCCCACGTTGGCTTTGTTCTTGCTTCCTGGCTGCAGGCCTCAGGCCTCGAGGATGCTCTCTCAGTCCCCCAGAGCTTCAAAGGTAACATTCATCTCTCTTTCCGGCCTCCACACAGTACCAGCAGTGAGGGTTCTGACTCTCATTTCTCACTTCCTTGCAGCCTGTCAGAAATAAATCATCTACCCATATGCATCCATTCTCTGGCCCTGACCCTGACCTCGGTTCCTAATCACTTGGGCCCTCAGAAGGCAATGTGAGCTCTATTTCCAGCTCTGCTTTCTAGCTATGAGATCTTGGGCAAGGTACATAACTCTTCTGTGCCACAGTTTGCTCATCTGTGAAATGGGGTTGATGGTAACAGTAGCTACTTCAAGAGTTGTTTTAAGGATTCAACTAGTCAGGTTAAACTTAAAATGTTTCAGTTAAAATTCACTTAAAACAGTGCCTAACATAAGAGCAAGTCTTCACTAAATGTGAGCTATTATAATGATCCAAGTAGAGGATGGATATGAAAGCCTCTGTTAAATGGCTAGACCTTATTTTTAAATGTTGTTATTTTTAAAAGTTTTATTATAAAAAATTTCAAGCATACAAAAAAGCAGACAGGATAGCACAAATTCACTAAATGTATGCCTACTATATAGATGCAAATTTAAAAAATATTTTGCTATATTTACTTCATATATATGTATATGTTCACATATAGTTATATATGATGTATATGTTTTTATATATTTCTGGTTAATAAGTCTTTTAAAAATAAATTACAGGTATCATGATACTAAATCTTCAGCATGCATCATGAAAAAACAAGGCCATTCTCTTGTATAACAATTATACCATTATCACACCTGAAAAAGTTAGCAGTAATTACCCAACAGTTATTGTTCAGTTCATACTTAGATTTTCCCTATTGTCTTGCAAATGTATTTTAGGGTTTTGTTCAAATTAGGCTCTATCATGGACCAAGCATTGCATTTGGTTGTTACTTCTCTTCAATCTCTGAATCTACAAGAAACTGTATTGTTGTTATTCCTGTTGGGATTAATATCTCATTCTCCCCTCTCCCCTAACAAAACCCATCAGAAGAGCAAGGAAGCATCTTTGGGAAAAGGTGCCCATCTTTTCTGTGGAATGATCTCTTCCTTGGCGAGGTTGCCTGAAACTAGATGCTTCATATCTGAAGGGAAAGAGGGGGCTGGAGGGAAGGTATAGGTAAGGTCAAGTACCTAGCCTGGAGCTCCAGGGAGCGCTGCTTTCCTGACACCAGGAAGGTCCGAGGCAGATTGAGGTTGGAGCTTTCCTTTAGCTGAATGGAGGGAGAAAAAGTCTTTGTGAGGATAACTAAACTCCACAGAGCCCTTACCCTCTGCACACATGCACACAAAGACTTGTGGTCAAAGTCAGAACAACTTTATCCCTCCCAGAACCAAGCCCCCACTCCAGGTACCCATCTCCCACTTCCTGGTGCTCACCTCCATGCCATCTACATCAATGCGTGCCCGCACGCTAAACTTCTGGCCAAGGAGCCGCAGCCTGGGCACACAGTAAAGGAGGCGGTCGTTGAACTAGGAAGGAAAAGTTTTGGGACGTATGTGTGGAAGACCCAGGAGAGGTGTGGCCCAGCTCCCTATCCTTACAAGTCTCCTGAAGCTTTATTGCTGGGGAATCAAGGCAATAGATGGAGAAAGCACAGCACAAGTTGGACACAAGGGTCAGAAGGAAAGAGCCTAGGCATGGGAGTCACTGCCCAGTTGGGCAACCTTGGGCAAGTCACTTCTAAGTCTTAGTTACATTCCCTCTGGAGTAGAGAAAAAATATTCCTAGCTGTAGGTAGTGAAAATACAAGGAGTTAATAGAGGAAAGAATGGCTAGCAGGAGGTATAGTCTTGAGTGAGTACCAAGTCAATGTGTGCAACCCCACACCTGGCACTTACTAGTATGAGGTATCGGTCTTGAGTGGTCCCATTCTTTGCTGACAGCTTAAGGATGTGGCCTTCTTTTATGAGCTCTTTGGTGGGGCTGACAATGTCCTCCTCACCCCCTAGCAGCTCATATACCTTCAGCAGCTTGTGCATTCGCTCCTGGCAGAAGACAGGAAACAGAAGGCAGGGTTGGGGTGCTGGCCTCCCCTGACATGTCCACAAGTCACAAGTCCCCTAGGACAAAGACACCACAGGTGGGTGGCCAAGGAGGGGCAGGGGCTAGAAGGGCCACTCACCATTTTGCGGATGGCGGCGTTAGAGTGCTCCGCCGCTGTGGCTATCAGCTCCAGAGACTCTGTGGGCAGAGTGGGAGGTCAAGCGGGAGACTAGCAGAGAAGAGGCTCTTGGGGGCTTCTTTGCTCCTTGAATACCTCCTCCTGGCCTGACTGCACCCTCCCCATCCTGGAAAGCACCAGCCTCAGAGCAACATTACTTAAAATCAGAAACTATCTCAATTAATCCCACAACAGCAGAATTATAGTACATGGAATAACTGGCAGTGAATAAAATGCAAGCTTAACAGGATTATTATTACCATTAAAAAAAAGAATAACAATTACATAGGTAACTGGAAAGAAACATACTCATGTTTAACAAGTTGTCTCTGAATGGTGGGACTGTGGTGCTTTTCGTCATGTCCTTTAGATTTTGCTGTATTTTCCATATTTTTGACAAAGAGCATGTATTATTATTATTTTTTAAAGATTTTATTTATTTATTTGACAGAGAGAAATCACAAGTAGATGGAGAGGCAGGCAGAGAGAGAGAGAGAGGGAAGCAGGCTCCCTGCCGAGCAGAGAGCCCGATGCGGGACTCGATCCCAGGACCC
>NC_081575.1:77629182-77730370 GCF_022355385.1 Mustela nigripes | reverse complement strand
GTGGCTCAGTGGGTTAAGCCTCTGCCTTCAGCTCAGGTCATGATCTCTAGGTCCTGGGATCAAGCTCCGCATCAGGCTTTCTGCTCAATGGGGAGCCTGCTTCCTCCTCTCTCTCTCTCTCTCTCTGCCTGCTTCTCTGCCTACTTGTGATCTCTGTCTGTCAAATAAATAAAATCTTAAAAAAAAAAAAAGAAAAAGAAACAAAGACAGGCGCCTGGGTGGCTCAGTCAGTTAAGCATCTGCCTTAAGCTCAGGTCATATTCCTAGGGTCCTGGGATCGAGCTCATGTCAGGCTCCTTGTTCAGCGAGGAGTCTGCTTCTCCCTCTGTCTCCCCACCCCTGCCACTCATGCTCTCTCTCCCTCTCCCTCCCTCTCTCTATCAAATAAATAAAATCTTAAAAAAAGAGATAAGCCTATTTTTTGTCTCAATAATAATGAGTATAGGAATCTATACTGAGAAAATACACATTCTAATCAACAAAACCAATAACTCCCTAGCTAGACTCATTGAAAAAAGGGGGGAACTACTCAAAGTCACAAATGAGAGAGAAGAAAAAACAACCAACACCACAGAAATACAAACAACTGTAAGAGAATATTGTGAAAAACTATATGCCTGCAAATTGGACAACCTAGAAGAAATGGATAAATTCCTAGAAACATAAACCTTACCAAAACTGAAGCAGGAAGAAATAGAGAATATGAACAGACTGATAATCACCAAGGAAATTAAATCAGCAATCAAAAAACTCCCAATAAACAAAAGTGTAGGACCAGAGAGCTTCAAAGGCAATTTCTACCGAACATTTAGAGAAGAGTTAATATTTATTCTTCTCAGGATGTCTGGGTGGATCAGTCAGTTAAGCGTCTGCCTTTGGCATGGGTCATGATCCCAGAATCCTGGGATCGAGTCCCATATTGGGCTCCTTGCTTGGGGAATTCTGCTTCTCCCTCTGCCTACTGCTCCCCTTGCCTGTGCTTGCTCTCTCTCTCTCTCTCTCTCTGACAAATAAATAAAATCTTTAAAAAGAAAAGAAAAACTGTGTTTCTAGAAAAAATGTCTGTTCTCAAACTGTTCCAAAAAATTTGAAGAGGAAGGAAAACTTCCAAAGTCATTCTATGAGGCCAGCATTACCTTGATTCCAAAACCAGATAAAGATACCACAAGAGAAGAGAACTATAGGTCAATATACCTTGTGAACACAGATGAAAAATCCTCAACAAAATACTAGCAGCCTGTATTCAAAAATAGATCAAAAGAATCATCCACCACAGTAAAGTGGGATTTATTCCTGGGATGCAAGGGTGGATCAATATTCACAAATCAATCAACGTGATACATCAATCACATCAACTGGAGACAGGACAAAAACCATATGATCATCTCAATAGATGCAGAAAAAAACATCTGATAAAGAATAACATCCATTCTACACAACAGAGTAGGTTTGGAAGGAACATACCTCAGCATAATAAAGGCCATCTGTGAAAAACTCACAGGGAACATCATACTCAAGAGGGAAAATGGAGAAATTTCCCCCTATGATCAGGAATAACACAAGATGTCCACTCTCCTCACTTCCACTCAACACAGTACTGGAAGTCCTAGCCACAGCAATCAGACAATAAAAAGAAATAAAAGGCATCTAAATTGGTAAGGAAGAAATAAAATTTTCACTATTTGCAGATGACATGATACTATAGTGAAAGAAAACCCAAAAGACTCCACCAAAAAACTACTAGAACTGATCAATGAATTCAATAAAATCACAGGATACAAAATCAATGTATAGAAATCTGTTGTATTTCTATATACTAATAATGAAGAAGCAGAAAGAGAAATTAGGAAAAACAATTGCATTTAAATTGCACAGTACCTGGGAATAAACTTAACCAAAGAGGTAAAAGAACTGTATTCTGAAAACTTTAAAACACTGATGAAAGAAACTGAATATGACACAAAGAAATGAAGGACATTCTCTGTTCACGAATTAGAAGAACAATTTTTTTTGAAGATTTTATTTATTTATTTGACAGAGAGAGACAGTGAGAAAGGGAACACAAGCAGAGGAAGTGGGAGAGGGAGAAGCAGGCAGTCCGATGTGGGGCTCAATCCCAGGATCTGGGATCATGACCCGAGCCAAAGGCAGACGCTTAATGACTGAGCCACCCAGGTGCCCTTGGAAGAACAAATATTATTCAAATGTCTATACTACCCAAAGCAATCTACATATTTAATATGAACCCTATCAAAATAGCAACAGCATTTTTCACGGAGCTAGAACAAATAATCCTAAAATTTGTATGGAACCACAAAAGACCTTGAATAGCCAAAGCAATCTTGAAAAAGATAAGCAAAGCTTGGAGGCATCACAATTCCAGACTAGAGGGAAAGGGGGTGGGGAGGGTTAGGTAGGTGATGGGGATTAAGGAACACACTTGTCTTGATGAGAACTGGGTGATGTGTAAAATTGTCACTGCATTGTACACCTGAGACTAATATAATACTGTATGTTAACTATACTGGAATTAAAATAAAAACAGGGGTGCCTGAGTGGTTGAGTAGGTTAAGCGACTAACTCTTGATTTTGGCTTAGGTCATGATCTCAGGGTCATGAGATCAAGCCCTGTTTGTCAGGCTCCACACTGTTTGGTGCTGCTTAAGATTCTCTCTCGGGTGCCTGGGTGGCTCAGTGGGTTAGGCTCAGGTCATGATCTCAGGGTCCTGAGGTCGAGTCCCACATCGGGCACTCTGCTCAGCAGGGGGCCTGCTTCCCTTCCTCTCTCTCTGCCTGCCTCTCTGCCTACTTGTGATCTCTCTTTATCAAATAAATAAATAAAATCTTAAAAAAAAAAAAAGATTCTCTCTCTCCCTTTCCCCCTCCCCCCACTGCATGCTCACTGTCTTTCTCTCTCTTTCAAAAAAAATGTCCAACTGTAAGGGTTCAGTTAAATAAATTACTGTGCATTCATAGAATAGTATGCTGAATATCCTTTACAAGTGATGCTTATGTAGAGTTTTCCATAATTTGTGAAATGTTCAAGATATTTTAAGAAAAGGATACCAACTTGTGTACACCAAATGATCTCAATTTCACAAATATATGTGTATTAAAAAAACTGGGAAGAAAATACGTCAGAGTGCTCATTGTGCTTATTCTCTGGGGGCTTGTATCACAGCCATCTTTCTTCCCTATCTCTTTCATCTTTTCTGTAATTTCCATATCTCCTATAGCGACCAGGTATCATCGGGGGGAAAAAAATCTTGAAATAAATCCCTACACATCCCCACACACTAACAATCCTGCCTACACTTGAGGCCCTGCTACAGCTGTCCTGCATCCCACTCTTGTCTATAAGGTGCTGAATTTTCTCACGAGAAAATCTGCCTGTGATGGAGGAGTCCAGGTGCTTCTGAAGAGGGTCCATATGGCTGGGAAACCAAGTCTTGCTTTTCTAGGAGGCTCTGCCTCCATGACCAAGTCTTGGTACTCAAGATCTGGAGCTGCTAACCCAGCTCAGGCCTTTCAGGAGTCCCTAATCTTCAACCCTAGCTGCCATAGGGATCTTTCTCACATACAGCTTGACAGAGTGACAACTCTTCTGCTTAAATCTATCAATAGCTCTCCTGTATCTGTAGGGGGAAAACCCAGCCGTTTAGCCTGGCCTTGAAAGCCCTTGTTTGGAAATCTCTGCTTTCCTCTCCAACTTCCTCCACTTGTACCTCCCTAAACACGCCCTGTCTTGTTTCATCTGGCTAAGTGCCACTCAGTCTTCTGGATTCAGCTTACCTCCCTTAGTAACCTGTCTGGAGTTCCCAGGCTGGGTCAGGACCCTGTCTCAGTTCCCACAGTCCTCCACGCTCCCTTCTGTCCCACTAGTCACACTGTATCCATCATGTATTGATAAATCTGCATCCCTCAGTAGACTAGGAACTCCCTAGGATGGGGCCAGGGTCCCCCCACCCTCTCCAGGGCTCCCCATCAGATACTTTGCATAAATTAGCTCCTCTCAGTCCTCACAACAACTCTGTAAGATAGGTGTGATTTGGGACCTATTTGTCCAAAATGAGGAAACAGACTTAGAGAGAAGAGGTGGTGGCTTTAGGCTGTATACCTGGGAAGTGGCTGAGTTGACATCGGAGCTGGACCTGCTCGGCCATCTGCCCTTTCTCCTACACATTCTGTATCTCCCCCACTCCAGGGCAGGGGGCATGTTGGGTGGTAGAGGTAGGAGGTAACCAGGAAAGGGACAGAAAGAAGACTCTGGTAAGCTGTGAGATACCCACTCAGGCCAGTACAGGTTACTGAACTCCGAGTAGAGGCTTTGCTCTCGGGAGTTCTGTCTGGAGATGCCTTATGGAGTGCAAATTGGTATTTCTAGGGGTCTGGTGTGTGTAGGCTTTGTCTGGGATGTCAGTCTAGGATTTCATTTGGGGGTTTGGGGTAGGGAGTGTGGTTTGGGGAAGTTGGTGTAGGGGTCTTGTCTGAAGCTCTGTTGGATCTTTGGCAGCCTGGGTCTGGAGTTCAGTCTTGGACTCAGGGTAGGCAGTTTAGGCCAGCAGTTCCCCTTGGCCTATTTGAGGAACCCAGTCTGGAGTCTGGGTTCCAGAGTTCAGTCTAGGGAGTAGAAGGTTGGGGGGAGTGAGTCTAAGGAATGAGAGCTATGATTCAGTGGGGCTCAGACCTTGAGGAACTTTCTGGGAGGAGGCACTTAAACTGACATCGGGAGGTCAAAATCTTGGGCTGGGTAGCTTAGTGCGCATATGTTGCACTGGATCGCACTCAGAGCATCTCAGAAAACCAGACTGGAAAATTCTTTCTTGGGTGGTGGTTGGGGGGGCATTGTTCATTTTTGGGCTTAGCATGGGGAGCTCAGTTGGACAAGGCCAAGCTCCGAGGTTCATTCTGGAGACTCAGATAGGGTTGATATTTGTACAAAATAGGAACCTAAGTTAGGTGAACTCAATCTAGGGGCTGATTTTATGGACATTCAGTATGGAGTACATCAGCCAGGGCATTCAGTAATAAAAACTGTTAACATTTATTGGGGTTTTGCCATGTGCTAGGCACTGTGCTGACAGCTTTACCTGGATTATCTCATCCTGAAAACAACTCTACAAGGGAGGTATCCTTTTCACTCCCCCTTCTACACACGAGAAAACTGAGACCAAGCAGCTTGCTCAGGGACACATAGTTGGTAAAATGGACTCTACCTGGTACCCAGTTTAGGAATATTACACTGGCAACTCACTTTGGGGGTTCAGTGAGGAGAGCTCATTTGGGAAATTTCAGTTTGGAAATGTCATGCTAGAGATCTAGTGTGGAAATAATGAAAGAACTCAGTCCTAAAAGCTCACTGTGGATACATGATTCTGTAGAATCCATGAGCTCTGGGTGGAGAAACGAGCCAGGGGGCTTCTTCTGGGGATCGCAGTTGGAGGGTTATAAAATATGGAGACTCAGTGTGGTGGGGTGAGGTGTCATTCTTGGGTCTCGATATGGAGCACAGTCTGGAGACCTCATTCTGTAGGACTTAGCCTGGGAATCTCAATCTGTGAATCCAAGGCTGGGATATAGAAAGCTGGTGGGGGGACACTGTTTGTGGGGAGTCAGTCTGGAGTTAAGACTGGGAAAATCAGACTTGGAGGATCAGACTTAATTTGGGGGAAAATCCAGGGCATTAGTCCCAGGGCACAGTGAAAGGGATGGAAAACAGGGGTCTGGGGGACTGGGACTAGGGAGAACACAATCTGGAGTCTGTTTGGAGCTCAGATCAGGCAGCTTGATCTCAGCTGGAGAGATTGTAGAAATCAGTCTGAGGCCTCAGTGGTCTAAGTCTGTGGCATGGATCAGTCCCTGACAAAAGAATCTACCTTTAGGGGCTCAGGATAGATGTCTCAATCTGAGGGACAGTAAATGGGGGATGAATCTGCGGTGCTATGTTTGGCAGTACCTGTTTATAGAATGGTGGCCATGGAGACTAGACTGGGGGAATCTCCTTGTGGGACTTTGGGCTGAGGGCTCTGAGTGGGAACACTCTCTCAGAGCTCAGGGTGGGAGGAGCATTCTGGAAGCCCAGATCTTGGTTTGGGGAAACCAGTGTTGGGGGGGGGGGTCCTATAACTGGGACCTCATACTGGATTTAGCCTGAGGGCTCGGTTGGAGATGTCAGCCCATGGAACTATTCCTAAGGAATCAGTCTGGAAGGCTTTTTCTCAAGGTTTAGATTATATAGTTCACCCTGGCATTTCAGTCGGGGTTCTCAGTCAGGGAGAGGACTGTGGTACTTAGTCTGCAGATGTCTGTTGAGTTCAGCTGTCAAACATTTTAGGGTTCTTGTTCTTTCTAGAGGTCCAGGATTGGTAGCAAAGTGCCCCATGTGGTAGGGTGGAGGGGACTCAATTTGGGAAGTAGACACAGCAGCAGACTACAACTGTCTGCTCCTGATTCTTGTGGCTTCCAGCACTCTTTGCTCTCCTAACTTTCCTCCTACCACCTATAGGGCTACTTCTCCAGTCCTTTGCTGATGCCACCTCCTTCAGCTTTGCCCTTGGCCCCCATTTCTTCTCCATTTACATTCACTCTCTTGGTGATTGGGGCCAGTCTCACAGTGTTGAATACTATCTATGAGCCAGTGACACCCAACTCTCTCTCCCTGGGATTCTAGACTCATCTAACTACCTACCTGGCAGCTCACTTTGAACACGTCCAAAATCAACCTCCTGAGCTCACCTCAAGAACAATCACCACTAGCCAAAAATCTGCAAGTCATTCTTGACTCTTTCTTCCAAGCCTCACACCCACTCCATCCTGGTTCTTTCAGTGCTGCTTCCAAATAAAATATATCCTGAATCTAACCATTTCTCTCTACTTCCACTGCTACTGCCCTCGTCCAAGCTGACTTTTCTCACTTAGATTATTGCAAAGGCTTCTTACTGGTCTCTCTCTCTCTTGCTTCTCAAATAATCCTGATCAAAATCTTCCCTTGGCTACCCACTGTACTCAGAAAAGAAAAATCCATCTCCTTATCTAGGACTTTGAAGTCTGGCTCCTCCCTCTAACCCTACTTCTACCATTCTGTCCTCACTTACCATGCTCAGGTCACACTGGCCCTCTTGATGGTCCAAAGATATGCAAGCTGCCTCCTCCTCCCCCCAGGAAGTCTGTACCTGTTGTTGCCTCTGGGGGCTATGGCCCTCTCCAGCTGGCATGTGGCTCCCTTATTCTTGTCATTCAGGTGTGACTCAAATATCTTCTATTCAGAGAGGCCACCCAACCTCAAGTAAGCCCCCCAGCCCCTGTCACATCACCTTCCTATTCCCTGAATTACATGTAGCATCTATTCAATGTTCTTCTGTGTATTTATTACTTCTCTTTATTATCTGCTGTCTTGTTCACTTCCATATCCCCTGTGCTTACAACAATGCACAGAATAAGGTGCTCAGTAAATAGCTGTTATATAAGTGAAGGAATAAATGGAGATAATACTCTGTTGGGGGGGGGGAAGTTGGGGAGACTCTGGGGAAGCACTCTTTGAGGTGTGACCCTGGGGGTGGGTGTGGGTCTCATACTGGAGGAATCAGAATGAAATAGTTTTCTAGTGGTTCTGTGTGTGAGGACTCAGTCTGAGGAGACAGTATCTAAGCCTAGAGATCCAAATCTTGGAGGTGGAAAATTTGGGGTCCAGTCAGGGGTGCTCAGTTCTGAAGAGGTAATTCTGTAGGGCTCTGATCAGACTTGGGAGGTTCTTTATGAGGTTCGTTCTAGGTAACAGCTGGGAACACAGAGTGGAGCTCTAAATGTGGATGATAGATAGTCAGGGGCCCGATGAGACAAGTCTCCTTGTGTGAGGCTCAGCTGTGGAGATTCAGTAAAGAGGGCTTGGCCTGAGAGGTCAGTCTGGGCACTCTCAGTCCCTGGGGGTTCTGGCTCAGTTTCATTCTGGACTTGGGACAACTTCATTTGAGGATGAGTCTAGGGGTGAGCTTTGGGGTCTTGGCCTAGAAAACCGTGGCTCCCTCTAGGGGATCACTCTTCCAACTCCCGGGGTTCCGGTTGGGGACTTCAGACTGGGGGACTCCTGAGTGCTCTTCCTGGGTATTCAGGCAGAGTCTCAACCTGGATGTTCATCCTGGGGTCTTACTGCAGAGCTTCAATGTGGGCCTTTCAGTCTGGAGATCCTATTCTGGGATCTCATTATGTTGCCGTGGAAGGCTGACCCATTGAATTAAGTCTGGGGTGTGTGTGTGGAAGGGGTAAGGAAGGGTCCGGAGGCATGCACTCACTTTGGGCATCCTTGCTGTCCGGGGAGCCATGGGGCAGCTTTAACAGATAGTCCTTGAGAAGTAGCTCATAGCGGGGAATGCGCTGCACGGGTTCCAGCATGTGGTGCTGCAACGTCAGGTTGCCACAGGCTTCCTCCTTCTGTGACAGGCAGAAGCAGAGGGGCTCAGGTGTGGCCACAGACTCCTCCCTGGGTCCCTGCAGAACTCTCCTCCCCAGTTCATCCTATCCGGCTTTGCTGCTTACCTGTACCTCATGGATGATAACTTTAAACTGGGTGGAGCGCTCTGTCCAGGTGTTTACCAGCTCCACAGCCCGGTCAAAGTTTTTCACATACTCGCCATACATCTTGAGGAAGGGTGCCAACTTCTGAAGGATGTCTCCAATGCGTGGGTAACGGTCCCTGGGGTGGAAGCAGGGGCTAGCATGGTCCTGCTGAGCCTTGTCCCCCAGAGCTCTCTTGGGCTTCTTTCTAGGCCTCTAGTCCCAGGTAAGCTACTTTCACCACATTCCTGGAAATCTACTTCTTGGCCAGTTCTACTCCTCTGCAATTGCTGCTTGTGTTACAGGCCAATTAGGCCAAAAGACTCAGCTTGACCTGAAGCCATGGCCCAGGCTGCCACCTGCCCCAACTCTGCCCCTCTCAAGTACCAGGAGTTATATGTCCTGAGATACCTGCCCTCACCTCCCTGTGAGGGCCACTTCTTCATACACTTCTTATTGATTCTGTGCCCAGCCTCGAGCTCAGGGAATCTGAAGACACAA
The DNA here is from genome assembly GCF_022355385.1 of Mustela nigripes. Classification (NCBI taxonomy): domain Eukaryota; kingdom Metazoa; phylum Chordata; class Mammalia; order Carnivora; family Mustelidae; genus Mustela; species Mustela nigripes. The sequence goes on along the minus strand of NC_081575.1, from coordinate 77,721,319 downwards.
GTGAGTCACACTGAGCTAAACCCTGACATGGTCACTGTCTGATAGGGAAGACAAAGTGAACAAGTCTGCTCATACTCCTCAGGAGTCACAGTTAGCTGAGGGACACACAGGACTAGGCCTGGTCTTAGCCCTTGTTGGTCACGGTCTGCTGGGGGCACACAAGAACCAGGCCAGGCCTATCCCTCAGGGGTAATGGGTAATTGGGAAGATGTAGAAAACGGCTTCATACCTACCAGCCCTCCATGGTGACAGTCTAGTGAGGGAGACATACTTTATCCCATGGGGGTGGAGAACATGGAGATGATTCTAAGTAGTACATAACACGGTCTGATTGTTCAGAAAGACCATTACGGCATGGGGCGTAGACTCTAAAGGATGGACTGTAAGAGGAGAGAGCCTGGTGGCTGGGAGATTGCCTGTAATCCCTGCCCTTCTCCCTCAGGACTTGGCTCAAGAATCAGCACCTCCCTGAACCCTTCTCTAATCCTAGACTAGGTTTGGTCCATTTGTCTGGATTCCCATAGCCTCCCGTTCTCAGCTCTAACATAGGTCTGATTTAAAAACAACAACAACAACAACCCCCAAAACAACAGCTCACATTGAGCATATATTATATACGGGGTACTGTTCTATGCTCTCAACATGTGTCAACTCATTTAAATCCTTCAAATAACTCTCCAAAGTAGACTATTATTATTATCCTCATTATGTAGAGGAGGGAACTGGACAATAGTAATTTAAGAAACTTGCTTAATATCACAAAACTAGCAAATGGCAGAGCTAAAATTTGAACCCAGCCAATCTGGCTCCTAACCTCATACTCTTAAGGGCTGTGTATTCTGTTCTAACTTTCGGAGGATTGGTCTGTGTTTTGTATTAGAGTGGGAGGGCACAGAAGGCAGAACTTCAGTCTGATTCCCTTCGTGAAAGGTGGTAGGAGAAGACAGGTGGGAATGAACTCTAGGAGACATTTGTGCCCTGGGTTGGGCAGGCGTGTGGACAGAAGGGTAGACAGCCTAGATCTGGAGTCCCTCACCATTCCTCCATGCGTTTCTCTAGCTCAGGCAGCAGGAACTGCTGGTGGAAGCAATAGATGGAGCAGATGTTAGAGAAGATGCCATGGACAACGTCAGCCGGGAAGGAACTGCGGTTCCGAGCTTCTTCCAGTAGCCGGGCACAGAACACCTGTGGGGTAGGGCAGGCGTGTTCAGCCCAGATGGGCCTGGGGCTTGGCTGGGGAAGGGGCAGCTTGTAAGTGAGGGCACTGTTTGTGGACAGCTCTTTGGAGCTTTGGGATCAGCACTGGTCTCGAGACTGAGGAAAGAGGGAATGGAGTTAGGCTTCTATGTGGGGGGCTGGATTTGGGGTTATCACGGTTAGGGCTTGGAGGTAGGCATTGGAACAATGAGAAGTCAGGAGCAGGGTCAAGGTCAGAATTAGATTCAGGGTCAGATCCATTCATTTAACACATTTTTGAGTGCCTACTGTGTGCTATTGTAATGGCTGGGATGACATAGTGAACAAAGCAAGCAGAATTCCTACCCTTACGTATTCTAGTGAATTTGGGGTCAGAAATAGGGCCAGGATTAGAATAAGGATCGATCAGGGTCTGGTTTACAGATGGGGTCAATTCAGGATTTAGGTTAGAGCTGCAGTCAGGGTTGATGTACCCACCCAAAGTTAGGAAGGAAGGTTGATACAAAGATCAAACTTGGGGTCAGTCAGAACTGACTTCAGAGACAGGATGGGGGTCAAGGTCAGAAAGAGGTCTTACCAACTCTAGATTGGTCATGGTAGGGTTGGGCTCAGGACCTCTTAACTTCCTCCTTGGCACCCACCTCCCAGGTCCTGGGGCCCAAGGACCTCCAAGGGGTCATTCACCTGATCCAGAAGATGGAGCCGGGAAACATAGGCCTTCTCAGTTTGCAGGAGCTCATTGGCAATGTGGAACACTTTCTGCTGCACAGTCAACTGGAAAGGAGAAGAGGCAGCCACTCATCCATCACCCCATACCCTAACCTTCACCCAAGCCCACAGAATTCTCAGAACAGCTCAGATGCTACTCTAAGCCCAGTGCCACCCTGGGAGAACCTTATTCCCCATCTCTGGACCCATAAGCCTCCCAGCTTCAATCTCTGACTCCCCAGTGTATCCTAAAGGCCACTCCTCAATTCTGATGATACACACTCTCTCACTTGGCCACTTATGCCCCCAGGCATTTGCCCTCTCTATCCATTTAGCATAGCACAGTGGTTAATTGTGTGGGCCAGGAAGTCAGACTTCCTGGGTTTAAATCCTAGCTCTGCCATTCATTAGCTTGCATAAGTTGTGTAACTGCTCTGTATTTAAGTCTTCTCATCTGTATATACTGATAGTAATAGGACCTAAGTCCATTGGTAACTGAGATAATTAAATGATTGAATGTAAGTAAAACATAGCAGACTACAGATTAAGTAGTCTATAAATGTTATTTATTTGCCCACTCAGTTCAGGCAGCAAAGGCGTGCTGAGTACTTGGGGTGTAGAAAACACCAAAGTACAAAAATACATACAACTCATTGCCTGTTGGCCCAGTTTCCAAATCACTAGATACATGGTTGCTGAGTTGCTGGCCTCAGCTTCTGAACTGGAGCTGGGCTCTGGTGAAGAACGGGTTCCAGCTGCAACCTAACTGAAGTTCAGGGATGCCTCTGAAAGCAGCCTTAGGCTGCTGGGGCACAGAAAGGGTTTCCTGCTGCCAAGGGCCTTCATGGCCACAGCCTCAGGTCCTTCGGGCAGGAGGAGCACTAGCTCTTGTGTCCCTCTGGTGGCCAGCTGCTGGGGAGTCTGGATGTGAGAAACTTTCCATTTTCTAAATAAGAAAACCGAAGCTTGTGGTAGAGGAGTGGAGACTTGCCCAGTGTCACAGAGCTACTGAGTCTTGGGGTTTTCCGGCTGAAATAGGACTTGAAGGATCCCCAAGCAGGATGCCCATCTTTAAGATGGAAAAACTGAGGTCCAGCTAGTGGTTCTCTGATGAGGGGGGAACAATTTTCCCAGTGGGCATTTGGAACTGTGCATAGTCATTTTGGTAGTTACAGTGAAGGGGGCAGGGGGAGGTACAGGTTTGCTACTAATATTTTAGTACCCAGGGACCAGGGAAGCCAAACATCCAAAGTGGAAACAGTGCCCTATTTTGAGGAATAACAAGCTGGGGAAGAACCAAGTGTAAGAGCCAGGCTCCTGGTTTTTCCACATGGTCGTGTCTCTTGGTAAACATGGGTCAGTACCTCCACAGACTCCTGTCTCTCCATCGGGAGCACTGGGATTTCTCTGTCCTTCTCATCCTCCTCCTCGTCATCCTCCTCTTCCAGGTCGCTATCAACTTCCTGGGAGCCGGGCCGGTGGGAGTCAGCCAAAGCAACAGGGACACTGGCCAGGGCAGGGGTCCCAGGGCACAGGCTGTGGCTGGGGGGCCCATCATCACTGACAAAGCAGGTCTCCTCACTGTTGGATGGCGAGCTGATGCTGTCAATGCCGCTGTCCCGGTTGGGCACCTTCTCGCCATCCCGGGGGCCGGGAGCCAACAGGAACAGGCAGCGGGAGGCCTCACCCTCGGGAAGCTGGGGCACAGGTGGCTGCGGGGGTGGCTGTGGCAACACGGCTGGCTCTATGGGACCTGGGCTGGGGCCAGGGGCTGGCCTATCCGAGGCAACAATCACAGGCTCTCTGAGGTGGGTGGTGGACACACATGGAGGCAGGGTATGAGCTTGATTGAGAGTCCTGTTTTATAGCTGTCCTTCCTGCCCCAGGCCCACCCTCACTCCCACAGGGTACCCCTGCGAACCGGACTCACCTTTCAAATTTTTCAATCAGTGAGGATACTGCTGCAGAACTGGGGCTGGCCTCAACCCTGGGGGCCAGGCCCTTGGCCACTCGGGGGTCTGCAGGCAGTGGGCGTGATGGTGGAGGGGGAATGGGCTCAGGTTGGGGGGGCATCCGGGGCATCTGCAGGTAGCTGGGCTTTGGGGGGACTGGAGAAATGGACAGGGGAGAGAGGGGAGATCTCAATGAGCTGAGTTTAGAGGTGGTTGTCATAGTTAGGCCACGAGGCCCTCCACAAACCCCCAGCCTGCACAGTTGCTCAAGGCAGCTACAGAGCAAGCCTGAGGCAAAATGGCAGTGTGTGTGTGCATCAGCCCCAGGCCACAGCCCTCTGCTGCTAGACCATGGTGCTTCCTATCCTTCTAACAAGGATTCTCCTCTGCCACTGGTCTAGCTTTCCCCTCCGCTATTCCCTCTCCCGGGCCATTTCTCCTCCCCTCGCTGGAACCACTTACCTTGTGGCTTTGGGCCTGGTGTCCGCTTTAGCGGTGAAGGACGCTGGTTGGGGCTTTCAGTGGGGGGGCCTGGGTCTGAGCGAAGCCGCTGGGGACCTTCTGGATGAGGTTCAAGGCTCTGGCCAGGGTCAAGGGACAAACTTTTAACCAGGATTCGGTTTCCTTGGTGCAGCCCTGCAGAAAAGGAGAACCTGGGTATGAAACAATTGATGTTACCTCAAAGGGGCCAGGGGAGCTGTATGTCTTAGCAGGTACTGGGGTATTGGGTTTCCCTTAGCCCCTTTCCAGGGCATACTGCCTTTCTGGAAAGCCCCTACCATAGCCCTCAGATGGGAAGCCAGGCCCAGGGCTGTGGCTGGCTGTTTTCATCAATAGACAAGAGTTCTTTGTGATTTGTATATTGATTCCTTATATGTCGGCAGGCATTGTTACTAGGATGTTAACCAGGCTAGGGGTGGGTGCAAGAACCCTACAGTTTGTGTACATGTTTGTAGCCCTTGTTTATATAGACACAGTGGGCATGCTGAGCCTAAGCCATTCTTCACCCTTTTTTTTTTAAGGTCCCGAGGACACCTGGCCTTCCTTGTCTGCTATTTCATACAGCTGAGTGTGCTCAAAAATGACAAAATTCTATTTCATGAGTGAAAGTTTTGCTCCTTAAAAGCCCAGCCTCTCACTAACCTGTATTATCCTCCTTTACTTCCACACCCACATACAACCACACACCCAGCACCCAGCACCCAGAGTTCAGGTCACAGGAATGGCTTTAAAATGGCAGGCAACAAATGCAGAAAATGGGAGGCCCTTTTGCGCTGTCCCTTTTCCCTCACTGTGGGTGCCCTAAGTCCTCCTCTGTCTTTGGTTCTAGGAGAGAGGACAGTTGCCTTTGGGAGAGAAGATTCCATCTGGAAGACAGTGAGGGACCCTCCAGGATGACATGTGCCAAAGGGAAAGAGTGTGGGGCTCAGGTGGGCCTGGCTGGGCAGGTAGCTGTGACTGAGTAGTCAGTGTGGGGGTGGGGACAAAGCAGAGAGGGCAAACCCTGCAGGCGGGCTGAGGAGCTAGATGATCATCCTGTGGGCAGAAGGAAGTCATGAAAGGCCATGGCTGAAAGGCCACAGCATAGGGAAGAACGCAGGCAAACAGGTGTGAGGACAAGAGAGTGAGTGGCGGCCAAGAGCTCTCAGAGCTCCCACCCACATGTGGTGTTGGTTTTGCGGGGCCCCAGCCACACAGTCTCTCACTGCTACAGGATCTGTTACCCTGTGTTACAGAGTCTCACACTGACCAGTCACAAAAGGGTCCATGCGGTTACTGAGCCACATGGTGTTATTTAGACTGTTTCAGTCAACTGCAGGGCCACACAAACTCCAATACCCAATCACATGCCGTCATGCTCCTGAAAGCCTGGTCACACACAGTCCCCAAGACCCACAGTCACCAACTCATATTTTCACACAGCTCCACAGTATCACATACACGGGCCAACCCGGTCATGTACACTAACCCGGTCATGTACACTCACAAAGACAGTCACACAGTGGCAAGCCTATCATTTTATGCAGTTTCATATGATAATTTCCCAACCATTTACTGTCATATATACTCCTCAAAGCTGGTGACACCGAGTCACAAAGATATACAGAGTCATTTACACTGTATCTCACAATTGCAGGGCAACAGTGTGTCATGCACACCGTAATACGGTGTTACAGGTTCACACACCTGCAAGTGGTTTGCGCAGTCACGAGGACTAGAGCCACGCAGGTTCATTATATCATGTCAGATAGGACCTCACACAGTGGGATGACATCACAAAGTCATACACCGCCATGTATCCAGAAATGTAGACACACGATCACAGACATATGGCCTAATTTACTCCTGTGTTATACTCATGAAACAAACGTCCAAGGTGGCCTTGGGTCTTAGGGGCTCAGACATACATGCACACCTGACATTTGCCTACTGGTCTAAATGGTCATGGTATCACAGGTGCCCTCCATTGCAAAAACATACAGGTATAACATGCAGACGCCCTATGGGGTTGCATGGGCAAAATCATCCTCCTCATCATCATCACAGGGAATTTTAGGTCTTCCAGTCCTGGAGGGAAAGAATAGCCCAACCCACACTGTTCCAGCAGCTTCCCTGGGTCTCTGGCCTCACTCTGGCCCCAATCCAGCCAGGCAGGCCCCAGGGGAGTTGGGTCATGGTCCCCTCCCAGTCCTGAAGGAACATGGTGGCCCAGCCCCCAGGCCAAGCCTCGTTCATACCACCCTTTACCTTGCTTCGGGTGCAGTTTCCTCACTTCCTTTCCCACCTGGGCAGGCAGGGCCCTGACTGGGAGGGAGGACATGCTTCTCTCAGTTCAGCTTACCCTGCCCTGCTCAGCACATTCTGGCCTGGTCCTGCCCTACCATCCCCCTGGGTGTGGGTTGAAGAGGATGAATCACTTGGAGGGTGGCACATGAGGAGACTCAGTTTGAGAGACACATGGCCAGAGAAGGTGAGAGACAGAGTAGCTAATGGTGCCAGAGATCCAGCAGGCAAAGCCAGGCACCCTACTGTGCAGAGCTCCCCACTCCGAGATACAGGCACAGGTGCCAGGGTCTCAGGTGCCCCTTGTCTGCCTCCTTAGGGCTCCACCTCACCCTGTCTCCACACCTCAAAGCAGGCAGTCCTCCTGGGTGAGCCTACCCAATGTGTACAGAGCAGCTGGGGGGGCCCCTGGCTGGGCTTTTCTCTCTTCATGCCACTACTTGTTCTGGGATAGGGTGACCATACCATTCTTTATGGCCCTGCTCTGGCCTACCTCCTACTCCTTTTCCCCCCACCTCACCTGGGAGCCCACCAGGGGGCCTGCTCTCCTTTCTTTTTGCCCCCTTGTGGGCAACCCCGCATAGCAGAAGGCTGGATAAGATTCAAATATTCTGGGACACTCTGCATTCCCAGGAGAGAGGGGCAGGGACTGTGAGCTCAGGATCAGATGAGGAGATGAAGGCAGAGAAGGGGCAGTGGCTTGCCCAAGGTCACATGGCAAGTCCACAGCCGAGCTTCAGCAGGTGGGTCCTGCCCTGGACTCCTTTCTTAACCCTGCTCCTCAAGGATAAGCTGGAAAAGAGGGGAAGTAGGAAAGGCAGTGTCGTACCCCAGTGCTTAAGAAAGTCATGAGCTGCAGTGTGGCTAGTGAACTAGTACAATACCTCTACGCCCACCGACTGGGAGATGACATCAGGGTTCCAGCTCAGGAACCGAGGCCTGGCCAAGAACAGTGGAGGCTCTGCTGAAGGAAGAAGGTTCAAGATCCTCCCCTCTCCAGTGTTGGTGCTCCTCATGCCTGTCCCTCTGCCTCCATTTCCTTGTCTCCTCCTATGGGTTCACTCAGTGGCCCCCTTGTCCCCAGCTCTTGCTCCTGCCACATGGGTGGAGGGACCTCCAGCTTGGGGCATGACACGTATCAATGAGAGCCTTTTGTGACTTCCCACAGCCCATGGGGAGGATAGGAAATTCTCAGCTAGGCCTCCATGGCACCTCACGATCCTGTGAACTCTCTGCTTTCCCTAGGCTTAGCTCAGATTCCCCAGGCATTTCTGAGCCCTACTCTGAACCTAGCAGACTCACTGCTAGAAGATGTGAAAATCCCATCTCTGCTCCTAGGGAGCTCCCAAGGGAGACCTTCTCCCTTCCTGAAGACCACAGCCTTTCCCACTACCCTGTCCCATCCCCTCCTGGCTAGGTCCTGCATTGGTTTTCTCCAGCCCATTTTTTATAGTTGACAGTCCACAGCATTCTCTTTCATCCACGTACACTTGCGCCCCTGACAGAGTCCTCTACCAGCACTGCCCCCTCCACTACTGGGTTTACCAGAGTCCCCAGGGCCCATTAGAACAGAGGCCACAAAGGGCCGCACCCCACAGAGAGAAAGTTATACCACCCAACCTTATGATACTTTCGTGAAAATCTACCCAGCCACACATTGACAATGCACAGCCCTCAAAGACCTCGTGAGAGCCGCAGAGTCGTTCACATGTCCCTATGGAACATGCTTGGCACTTTATGCTCGCCCACAACCATGGCTGCCATTCTGGTATCTCTTTTCATTGACCTGAAGCACACCCTGGGCACCCCAGGAGTGCCGGGGCACTGTCCCAGCTCTTTTGTGGGGGTGGGGGTGTGCAGTCCCAGCAAGTCTTCAGCAAGCAAAAGGTAATTTTGATCTTAGCCCTCAAGGAGCTCCCAATCTCAAAGACAAGAGACTCTCATTCAGGAAAAAAAAGTTAAGTGAAGCTCAGGAAGAGCAAGGCGGGGGAGGGAGGTGGGGGACAGCCTGTTGGGACAGGGGAAGCTCAGGGGAGGGAGAGGCCCCAGGGCCAGGGCAACCAGATAAAGTATAGAATGCCCAGTTAAATTTTAATTTCAGATCAGCAATGAATAATTTCTTAGGATAATCATGTCTCATGCTTACTTACACTAAAAATGTATTGTGCCATACTAAAATATTGTTTGTTAAATGTGTGAAATTCAAATCTATCTGTACTTTATGTGAGCAAATTTTAGCAACCTCAGTCAAGGAGGGCTTAGAGTCAATGAAGCAAAGCCAGGCCTCTGAGGCGGCACCTGGCAACCAGGGCCCCCTAGTCTCTCGTCCAGTTAAGCCTCAGGCAAGCTGTGGTCTCTACCCAATTTCCCTGTAATGGGCACCCGAGTGCTCATGACAGTGACATTATTTCAGGGATAAGCTTGAATCTGGTCTTATTTATTAAGAAAAAGCAAGGATGATCATTTAGAACCTGTGATAAACTATCCCAAAGAGGGGTGGCATGACTGTGCTCACTGACCAGATTGTGTGTGTTCAGGTGTTGTGGCACCTTTTTAGTAAGAGCTGGTTCGGGGGTGCCTGGATGGCTGAGTTGGTCAGGTGTCCGACTCTTGATTTTGGCTCCAGTCATGACCTCAGGGTTGTGAGATTAAGCCCTGTGATGGGCTCTGCACTGGGCGTGGAAACTGCTTGAGGTTCTCTCTTCCTCTCCTTTTGCCTCCCCCACTTTCTCCTTTTCTTATTTTTTTTTTTAAAAAGGAAGAGCTGGTTGGGAGCCATAGAGACCCAGGTTAAATCCCAACACCCTCGGGCGCCTGGGTGGCTCAGTGGGTTAAGCCGCTGCCTTCGGCTCAGGTCATGATCTCAGAGTCCTGGGATCGAGTCCCACATCGGGCTCTCTGCTCAGCAGGGAGCCTGCTTCCTCCTCTCTCTCTCTCTCTCTCTGCCTGCCTCTCTGCCTGCTTGTGATCAATCTCTGTCAAATAAATAAATAAAATCTTTAAAAAAAAAATCCCAACACCCTCACTTACTAGTTGTGTGACCCTGGGCAAGCCTCTCTATCTGAACCTCAGTTTCCTTATTCGGAAAACTAGATAGTAATCACAGTCCCCTAATTTTGGGGAGTCCATGAAACAAAGAAGGGAAAGAGCACAGTGTCTCCCACCCACACAGCAATGTGAGTGAAACTTGAAAGCCAACAGAACCACATATCCGCGAAGACATGAAACTATGCACACAGGTACATAAACCCTCGGGCTGCAGGCTGCAACCTAACACAAAGCTATTGACTCACCAAGAAACACGAGCAAACCCAGCCAGAGAGGGAACACAGAATCCAGCCCCACTCTCCTCGACAGCTCCTCAGATCAGGGCAAGATTCCTACTAGAGGAGGCATGGCAAAGAAAAGACAATGGTACCCCATCCCGAAATTCAAACTCCACTGAAAACACAAATCATACGAAACTGTAAAATAAGTGTTCAGAAGTATAATGGAGTTTTGAATCTTCCCATGACAACTTACTGTTACTGAAATGATAAAATCATTCCAAAACTTGTTTCTTTGGGGCTCCTGGCAAAGCAGGTCTGTCCTCTAGCGGTTGGAACATAAAGACTCCTACATTTGCCCATTTCCACTGGAATGACCCAGCCTCTCCCTCACCTCTTTCTGTAATTTAAGCTCCCAGCATCCCCTTTGCCTGGTCAGCAATACCCCCTCTCCCATCTCCTAGTTGTAGCCTTGGCTTCATCTCAAGTTAGCTAATAGGGCCTCAGACTGGACCTCAGTCATTAACTCCATGGTGACCTGGGGAGTTGCTTCACAGCTCTGGACGCCAATTTCCCCATCTGCAAAATGGGGGAGAATATGTGTGTGCTTCTCATTTTGAGGACCTATTATGATGCTAGAACGGGCAGAAGCTGCGCCCAGTGCTCATGCCTCCAGACCCCCCACTGCATGCTTCTCTCCACAGCCCCCCCCCCCCCCGATCTCTGTCTCCCCAGGCTAAGGGGGAGGCCCCAGGGACAGTTGGAATTCCGGGGGGGGGGGGGGGGGTGGGGTGTAAAAAGGGAACAGAGGGAGTGGTGAAGAAGGAACAACAACAAGTAAGAAAGTGCCTTTTGGAAAGCCAGCTCTGATGGGGGATAGGGGAGTCCTTCAGTTTGAGAAAAAAGCAGGGGATAAAGCCATAGCTGCTCACTTTTCCCACCTTCCCCTTGAATGGGAGGTCCAGCCCTGCTGCCCTACACCTTTGCAGCCAGAGTGGCCCAGGACTTGCTTGGCCTCACAGATGTTCTCTCTGAAAGTTCAAACACAAAGCTCTGTCAAGTGAGAGATGTGCCGGGAGAGCTGTCTACAGGAACCCTTTGGGTAGATCTGAAAGTTCCTTCCTTTAAGTGGACTGGTATTCTGAACATAAGGACTCTACCGAAAAACAGAGGCACCTTCTGCAGGGTGAAGGCACTTTTGGAAAGTAGGAGCCACTTCCAAGAGTTTCCTAGAGTCTTCCTGCAAAATACAGAAACTTTCAACAAAATGGAGGTCTTTTTGATAAAAAGAATGCCCCTTCTGTAAATGGAAGAAATTTCTACAAAGTGGAGGAGACTTCTTCAAAATGGAGGGACATTCTATAAAGCGAGGAGAGTTCTACAAAGACCTTTTGGTAAAACGGATGACCTGTCTGAAGGACTTTCTTGCGAACATTACTCTTCTGTAAAATGGAGGAAGTCTTTTGTAGAGTGAGGCCCCCTCTGTAAAATGCAGGATGTTTCCGTAAAATGTGTACCCTCATGTAAAGTGAGGACCTTCCTGTAAAATGGAACATTATCAGGCATTAGGGAATGATAGAGACTGGGGTAAATTGGAGACCGCATGCCTCACTTGAAGCACGGATAGTAGCTCCTCCCTTCTACCTAATTGTCACTTTGCAGACACAGGGCCCTGTGTTTTCAGATCTTCTGATATTTCCAGAGAATCAGAAATCCAGACCTATATGTGAAATCCCCTAATTTTGAAAACAGTGAGTAGGCCAATTATTTGTGAGTCAAATTCAGCTTGGGGACCACCACTTTGGGGTATCTGAATTAGATGGTCCTTAAGGCCCCTTCCACCTCTGTTGTTTACCTCCTGCCCTATCTGACATGCTCTGGCCTTTAGGTGGCAGCCTTGGCAGCCCCTTCTTCCACCGTCTGCTAGGGCCCAATCTTTTCTGAGCCAGAGCAGGCTCATGCAATACTTGTCAGCAGTTCCCTGAACTGGAATCCTTTTGTTCTGCTTGGTCCAATTTGCACTTTGCCCTGAGCAAGATGCCTGAAGAGAGCAGGGGATTTCAAGAACCTTCAAAACTCTCTGGAACTGACAGACTTTTTAGTGGAGGGTATAAAGTATGGGGGTTCAACTGTTTGTTAAGCACCTACTCAGCATCAGGCTTCGTATCAATACTGTATGGCATCCTCCTAACAACCCTGAAAACTATTAGTTCCATTTTATCGGCAAGAAAAGCAAGACACAGAGAAGCAAAATAGCTTGTCTGTGGATACACAGTTAGAGCTGGGACGGGATCCCAAGCATGTCTGTGTCTAGAGTCATAGAGCACATCCTCAGCCAATGTTTGCTGAGTTGGTAAAGAAATCACATTTTGAGGTGGGGGGAGTGGGGATGACTTGCTAAAGGAGGTGGTTTTTGAGTTCACGGTCCTGTAGGCAATGGAAAAAATTGAGCAAAGGTGTGAGTAGTAGGTGGGAAGGTGAGGAGCATGTTTGAGGGCACAATGAACACAGTCCTGCGTTTGTAAAAATGTTCCCAAACAGGAGGAAGGGAGCAGGGAGGGCCAAAAGACAGGCAGTCACGCCTGCACCCCCCCACATGAACCACAACCACAACCAAGATTCAGAATTCATAGGGGGCATACAGAGACAGACATTGGCACTGAAACACACACACACACACACACACAAATGTATGCATAAGACCTACATACAGAAACCCACGTGCAGAAACATCTAGAAACTCTCAGGGGCTTAGACAGAACCAAGCTGACACACAAGCAGGCAAATAGGAACATACAACAAATACAGACCCAAAGATACACATAAACACACACAAATATATACAGACACACACTCAAACATACAGACGGACGTATAGAAATAAGAACATTCAGATACACACAAAACAGACCCTTGGGGACAAAGATAGCCAGGCACATGTGCACACATGCACATACACACACACACACACACACACACACACGCCACAGCCACATGGGAGCACAGGCAGCCCATCCCTCTTCCAGTTGCTGAATTGCTGTAAGGGCCTGGCCACCTCCTCCCTGTGTCTCTGGATCTGAGGCCAGAGAAGGATGGGGGTGGTTGCTCCACCCCCAGGAGGGGCTGGGGACTTCAGAGGATGAAGGGAGTGGAGCTGCAGCTGGGAGAAATGGGGCAGTAATTACCCAGTGCTGGGGCTGCCACGCTGGCTGGGATTTCCCTTCCTGTCAGGACAAAGCCACTAGGGGATCACCCCTCTGATCGCTGCTGTGTGTGACCCCCAGGACCCCAAGATTGAGCCATCTCACTTCCCCTCTCACCAGAAGCCTGGTCAAATTTGAGAGTTAGTAACACGAAGGCATCATGAGGGAAAAAGGCAGAGAGAGAGAGAGAGAGAGAGAGAGAGAGAAAGAGAGAGGCACTGAAACCAAGACAAGGAGGGAGAAGACCAGAAGGAAGACTGAGAAGACTGCTGAGAGCTGACAACTAGAGAGGGAAACCGTAAGGGTGAGGGCAAGTCAGAAGGGAGACAGGGACAGTGAGGGATGCAGGCTTAGAGAGGCAAGCGGGGGAAAAAACAAAAAGGGCAGACCAGGGCCATTTGTCAAACACAGCATGTGTCATGCTGAGTGCTATGGGGTTTCTGTTACCTGTGGCAAATTCTTAAGACAACGCTAAGAGGTGGGCATGATAACCCCATTTTACAGATGTTAAAACTGAGGCTCAGGGAGGTGATGAGACTTGCCCAAGGTCACATGAAGCTAGAAAGTGGTGGAGCTGGGTCTGGGCTGGGGTGGAGGGAGCCTCTCACCACTGCCTGACCCTGCCAGAGATTCATGACCCAAAGATCCCTGAAGGAATTCTCTGGAGAACAGAAGCAGTCTGTGAGGCCTGAAGACTGGAGCCCCTAAGAGACGTGCAGTAAGAGACCCACACCTTCCCTGCCCCACTTCCTGCTGCCCCTGGGGCTGTGTCAACACCTGGAATGCATTAGGCAGGGAGGCCCTGCCTAGGGTAACTGGGAAGATGCTAAGGCAGGGGAGCAGGGAAGGTGAAGGTGAAGGCAGAGGTAGTGGTGTGGACAGCTGCTGTGCTTTTAGCAGGCCCAAGAAGGGCTGCTATGCCAGCTGCAGCTCCCTGGGGCTACCCTTGCCAGTCCTGCCTTTCCTTTCTACAGGTACCTTCCCTCTGTGACTTAACCCCTTCTGTGCCTGGGCTATAGGAAAGCACCACAGAGGGCTGAAAGCTGCCAGCACTGGGAAAAGACTCCCATTCCCTGTGGGCCTCAGCCACACACCTGTGCCCTCACCCTCCTGCCTTTAACTCTGGGGCCGAGGGGGGCACAGCACATGCCAGCTAGGCACTGCCACCTGGATACCCCATCCCCTGTTTTCAGGCTCACCCAGCCTCTTGGCGTCCCAAGCCACATCCAGCCCCCAGTGGCTCCTCCTCCTGCCTTCCCCATCCCAAGAGTGGCACATCCATTCCTGCAGTACCCCAAGCCAGAGGCTGGGCTTTCTCCATGTCTCCTCCCTCTCCCTCAACTCACACATCCAGGCCAGACCCCAAGCCCTAGCAGACCTGACTTTCTTAGCTTTAGAATCCATAAGCTTTTCCCCACTCTCCAGCTTCCTAACTGGTTTCCCTCCCATCCTCTCTGCAAGGCATTCTCCACACCACAACCAGCTTCACAAACAGTCTGCTTTAATTCCTGCGGCCCTGTGAAGGGCTCCCATTTGCCTCCCGGGTGAACTCCAACCTCTTGAGCTTGGGGACAAGTAAGGCCCAGCTTAAGAACACTTCCCTGCCCCCACCCTCCAGCCACAATGGTTTCTTGTCTGTTCCTCGAAAGTGCTCTCTTCCGCCTGGGGCTCTGACACACGTTGTTCCCGTGGCCTGAATGGCTTTTCCGCTTAGCCTTACCTCTGGACTCCCATTTATCTCTGGAGTCTCAACTCAAGTGTTCTCTTTTCCCTGCTTACCCCCCCTCATATGTTCCTGCAGCATCTGTGCTTAGAATCACTTGTCATGTAGATCTTCTCTGCTAGGAAGAAGCTCTGTGAGCCCAAGGATTATGCTTGTCTTGTTGCACACCAAGCACCTTGCACGGGGCCAAGCACAGAGTCCATCTTCAGGAAATGTTTGTTCACTTTCCCTTATCTGCCAAATATTTATTACCAATGTTATATGCCAGACAAATGAGATGATCAGGTCCCAGGGTTATAAACGGGGAAACTAAGGTCCTGAGAAAGTAGGTCCGGGGGGCACAGTGCACCAGTGGCAGAGCCAGGAGCCCTGAGGCTTGTTCAGCTACTGTCCTCCATCCTTGTCTTCAGCTCTGTGTCGGTTTTGAAGCACATTTTGGAGATGTGGTGCCTTCCAAGTCCAAGGAACCGGTATTAGAGCCCCGAGAGGCTGGACTTACTGCTCCAAGGATGTCTGCTCTCTCCAGAGGAGGGAACATAACTCTGCTGGGCTGGCCAATGGCAGACTGTGCTTCCTGCCCTCATTCCAGACAGGTCCTAGCCCCAGCCAGCCAGGATCTGGCGAGCTCCACATCTCCCTAAGGCATTTAGCTAACTGGCCCCCAGAAAGCCATGGTTGGAGTCTGTCTTAGATATAGCTGCCACTCACCTTTGAGGAGGCAGGTAGCTCCAGCCAGGCCATCCTACAGGAACAGAGGCACCTGAAAGGGCCGAGAAATGGGGATGCCAACCACCTGCACCTTGGAAGCTTCAATTCCTTTAGTTCTGTCTGGGGAAGTCCTTTCCCCAGCTATCCAGAGTCTTTTTATTTTGTTGTGTTTCTTTGGAAGGCCCCGGCTGACTGAACCAAATCTGGGTCTTTTCCCAGACACTCCCTCAGAATCTCAAATGGCTGCTCTCCAAAAATCCCCAGCAGAGCCCACCCCTGCCTCCTGTCATGAGCCCCCTCTTCTTTCCATGAGCAACCTCCTTCTGTGACCTCTCGGGATGCCCTCAAAAGGGAGAACATCAAGAGAGCCACAGGAATTTACTTTGCCCATGTCTGATTTGTGTTTCAGGAGTATTGCATCAGCTTTTTGCAACAGCCACTAGCCTGGGTATCTGTGAAATGGGTCTCAGCTTTACACAAATGTGCTTTAAAACACTGCCCTCCCTCCCCAAGGCATTTCTAAGGTAAAGTTTGGGCACATGACGAATGACCCACCTGAATGTGACTCTGCTGACCTCAATATCTGTGTCTTCAGGGATGGGACTGGCCCCCAGAACCTTACACACTTCTCCCCATGAGCTATTTTGTGATCCACGGTATTCATTGGTGGTGAGAATTCCCAAACACCTCTGGCCCAGTCCTCTCTCTTTTGAGCTTTCCAACCTTACACCCAGACGCCTGCTGGCCACTTCCACGTGGATGTCCCCCAAGGCTTTCACACTCAATATCCTCCCTCAAACCTGCTCTTTCTCTTGCAGGTAGATGGCCCCAAACCCATCCACTGGTCACTATAGCTGGTTTCAGACAACAAACCAAACTCATCTTGGACTTCTTCCTTGGTCTCTACATCCAAGCCACCACCAAGGCCTGTCCGTGTTAGCCCTGAAATGTCTCTCAGATCTTATCGTCCTTACCTATTGCCATTACTCTAACTCAAGCTACGATCACCTGTCACCAGGATGACTATGATCCCCACCTGCCTGTCTCCCTGCTCCCAATCCTGCATCCCTATCATCCACTCTCCACATGTAGCTATGGGGATCTCCCAAACACCCACATCTGAGCCCATCATTCCCCTGCTTAATAAACCCTTCCATAGTTCCCCTTGGCCCTCAGGATAAAGTTCCTTTCCTAGCCTTATCCCTTACTCCTCTCAATACACTCCCAGTTCCCAGCATGCCCCAAGCCTCAGTACTCTTGCTCCCACTGAGATTCTTACCTGATCTGCCCTCCATGTTCCTCTTAGCTCTACAAACCTTGCTGACACCCTTTAGAGCCCTCGCTTTGGGCCAGGCCCTGTGGTGGGTGCTGCTGATGCTAGGGCTTCTCCTGCCCAGAGTCCCAGAACTGAAACTGCTTTCCAACTTGAAATGCCAAATGGCAGCCACTCACTAGAGTTAGGCATAGATGGTAAACTGAGGCAGCTGGTGTTTGTGCATATGTGAGTGAGGGGTTGATTCATTCCCTTTAGCTTAGATCCCCTGCTTTCCTTTGGGGTTGGGAGGAAAGGAGGTAGGCCCACATAAGGTCCTAAGGAAAGGGCCTCAGAAGGGAGGCCTATACATCTTCCTGGCTCTAATCATGTTGATTCACCATAGGACCATGAATAAGCTGCCTCTCTGAGCCTCCACTACCCCAGCTAAAAATCAGTTCCCACTCTAGGCTGTGCATCAGAATCACCTGGGAAGCTTTAAAAATAGATTCTTGGATTGCAACCCCAAGATTCTGGAGCTCTGAGGTGGAGTCTGGGAATCACATTTATTTTTTCAGAGTCAAGGGGGGATTCTGATGTTCACCCAGTTTGGGAAACCCAGAACTAGATGGTGTCCAGGGCCCTTTCTGGCTCCCGTTCTAACTCTTGGAGTCTCTGATGATGTCCTAGGCTCCAAATTAGAGGGGAGTCATCCCTATTGCGGCCCCCCTCAATTGCCTTAGTTCTCCCACTGCCCACGAACAGACTCTTACATTAGATGCAACTATTTTTACTGAGACAGGCCCCAAGCTACCCCCACCTAGCATCCAGAAGGATATTCTAGGCCTCAAAACTGAGGAATAGGGTAGGTTTCCCCCAAATCTCTATGAGCAAACCTAGGCTGGGGACTCCATTCTGACTCTCTGAAAGCCCTCTCTGGCATCTTTCCAGGTTTAAATAACCTGGAAAATTGGTGTAAAAACAATTGCCCTCTCCCCCTAGCAGAAATCAGGTAAAGAGAAAGTACTTTGAAGAAATTGAAGGTTTTTCACATGGATAAGATATAACTACAGTGGACCCTTGAACAACATAGTATGAACTGCACAGGCCCACTTATATGTGGATTTTTTTCAATAAATATAGTATAGTACCATAAATATATTTCTTCTTATGATTTTTTTTTCTTTTTTAAAGGTTTATTTATTTATTTTAAAGACACACAGAGAAGGGGAGAGTGTGTGTGCAAGTCAGAGGAGGGCCAGAGGGAGAGAGAGAATCCCAAGCAGACTCTGTACTGAGCACAGAGCCCAATATGGGGCTCAATCTCACCACCCTGAGATCATGACCTGAGCTAAAATCAAGAGTCAGATGCTTAACCGACTGAGCCTACCCAGGCGCCCCTTCTCTTCCTTATGATTTCTTGATAACATTTTCTTTTCTCTAGCTTACTTTAAAAGAATTAAGTATATAGTACATATAGAAAATGATTTGTTATTTGACTGTTTATGTTATTGGTAAGGATTCTGGTCAAAGGTAGGCTATTAGGTAGTTATGTTTTTGGGAGTCAAAAGTTATACACAGATTTTTGACTGTGCAAGTAGGGGCATGGGGGCTCATAATCCTAACTCCCCCATTGTTCAAGCATCAACTGTATTATTTTTAAGCACCCCCCAACCAGGTTCGGCCACTGGTCCCTAAGGGTGGTGATTCAATACAAGCCTCAGCAGTCTGAAGGAGGAAGTCGGCAGGCACACAGAAATCTTAGCATGTGGACTAAAATGTTTCAACCCTTTAATTGAGAGAACTCTCTCTCTTTCTGCCTGTCTGTTTCTCTTTCTCTCTCTCACACACAGATACACACCCTACAACCACCAACCCTGCCCTCTTTGGGCCAATTATAGGCGAGTTCTGTGGAGAGAGAAGCAAGTCACTTGTGCCTAAACCTGGGCCAGCTGGGCAGTGGGGGAGGCAGGCCTCTCACACGCCATGCTGCTGTGAATCACATGGCCCAGTGCCTGCTTTGCCAGGGCCTGAGTAATTCCTCCGCCTCCTCTTCAGAAGGTTTTCCCCTTATTTTTTAAAAAAATTAATTTTATTCTGCAGGCTTCTCACCAGTATCTCATAGACTCCTCAAGGCATTCTCTAGATGAGGAAATCAAGGCTCAGAGAAGGGAAGTCACTCAACCTGGGTCACACAGTGAGTCAGCTAGGAATGGTTGGTTGGGAAGCCAGGTCCTTCCCTAACACTCTTCTTACTCCTAATCCCCATTTGGAGAATCTATCTATCTATCTATCTATCTATCCATCTATCATCTATCTATATCAGCCATTTATATTTATATATAAAAGACAGCCACCAATTACAGACACAGGGACTTGATTGCCAAAAAGAATCCTGGAAACTTTGTTTTGCTCTTTTGGGGAGGAAGGGAGTAGTTCAGGATGGGTATTGTGACTGGTAATTTGTCAGGTTTGGTGGAGTGGGAAGACAACTCGGAATCACCACTGTGAGGTGGGAGCAGTGGCAGTATCAATCAGAGGCTAGAGACCAAGGGTCAAGACACCACTCAGTTACTGACTCAGACCAAGAGCATCTGGAGGGCGGGAATTCTGCTATCCTTCTCTTAGACAATAGTTACTGAGGGCCTACTATGTGTTCCCTTAATATTTGTTCAGGCATTTGTCCAGTGAGGATTTATTAAGCACCTACTATATGCTAGGCACTGCTCTACTCACTGGGGGGACACAAGACTGAACAAAACAGATACAATCCCCTTGCCCTCAAAGAGTTCACATTCTAGTGGAGAAAGATGGGCAGTAAGCAAGTGGACACATACAATAAGATAATTTCAGACTGTACTAAGGGCAAGGATGGAAGCTGTGACGGAGACTCACAATTGTCCTCCCCTCCCCCCTACCAAAGTGGTCAGGGAAGGTCTCTTGGAGGAGGTGACATCTGAGCTGAGACCTGAAAGATGAGGAATAAGCCAGGTAGGGCACGGGGGAAGAGCTGCCAGGCAGAGGGAAAAGCAGATGCAAAGACCCTGAGGCGGGAGTCATTGTGGCATGTTTTGGGACTTGAAAGAAGGTGCTACAGTAGGGCAGGCAAGTAGCCTGCTCCACACAGTGTCTGTCAAGCGGTGTTTGGAAAGCCAGCAGGAGCAACATGCAGGGCAGGGTGTTAAAGGCCTCTTGTCAACTGGATATCTCCAGCCCACACTGAGGGAGCCCCTGGAAACTCCCAGAGGTTCCATGACTAGCCCAAGGTCACAAAAGCAGTAAGGGGTACATCTTGCCAGTGCTTTATGTTTCATTTACTGCTAACTGTGCTGGACCACAGTCCCTATGGAGCTTGGGGATGTGAGCCCTGTGTGTTGGGGGTGGGGGTCCCAGGGGCTCAACAGCTCTGTCAGTGTTGCCCAGTGGAAGGCAGACCAGAAATACACTGCTCGTTCTCTGTGGCTCCTGGGTCCAGGTCCACATGGGATGTCCCCAGATGGGGGTGGCCCTGCTGGACACCTCAGACACTCAAGTCTGTGCAGTGCAAATGCGTCTCCAGGCAGTAGTCTGTAGCCCCAGCCCGACCTAGAGTGGCTCCGCCTCTGCAAATCCAAGTTCAAGCATCCTGATTTCTTTTCACAACCATCCTTGCAGCCCCACCCATCTACAGCCCTACTACAACTGGCTGCTGCCCCCAACCCCCTCTGCTCTCTCCCTACCTATCAGCCCTTCCAGCCCTCTCCTCCCGCTTGATCCCCAAGGTTCACCTCCTCCACCTATCTTGTTCATCAGCACCTTCTACTCCCTTCTTCCCTTGTCCTCCTGCCACACACACCCTGGCAATACCCCAACCTTGGATCAATCCACCATCCCTCTTTTTTTTTTTTTTTTTTCCACTCATACTCCAGAGCTGCTGAACAGTAGAGGAGAAAATCACATAAGCAGAAGGCTTGGCATTACTTTCATGGTCTCCAGCCTCAGTTTGGGGAAAGAGAAAGACCACAGATTTTGGACTCAAATACATCTGGTTTTGAATCCTGGCTCTATTCTAGCTATGGGACCTTGGGCAAGTTACTCAACTTCTCTGGGCTTCGGTTTCCTACCCTACAAAATAGGGCTAATGGTACTTCACAGGAGGTTCCTGAAGATGAAATGAGAGCCCATATAAAGCACCCAGTCCAGTGCCTGGCACAATGTAGGCGCTTAGCAAATGGGAGACTCCTTTTCTCCTATTTTCCTAAACTCCGTTCCCCCTACCAAATTCCCCTTACTGCCTTGCAATTCTGACCGTTTTTCTTTGAGTGCTCCCTCTCCCATTAGTCTCAGCAGATAGATAAGAAGGGGGTGGGGAGGATTGAGGGGGCAAAGGGACAGAGAGAGGGGACCGCGGACAGAGGCAGAAAGGACTGGACGGAAGAGGAGCGAGAGAAGGGGGTGGGGGTTGAGAAGACTCGAAGGGCCAGGGTGAGCGGGCCGGCTCCGAGGCGGGGCTTAAAGGGCCCGAGAACAAGAACCTGCTCCCAGTACCAGGCCCATGGCTCGGGCTCCCATGCTCTCTCGATCACTCACCAGGCCGGGGCTGTGAGCCCTCCAGGTGGTAGGAGAAGCGCAGGGCCCGGTGGTGCTGTGGACTGGGGCCGCAGGGTAAGACCCGGGGGCCTGGAGCAGCGCCCAGGCTGGCGTCTGAGGGTCCGGCACACTGGGGATCCAGGGGGCCGCCGAGAGCGGAGACTGAGCCCCTAAGCACCGGCAGTCCGGGCTCGGAGGCTCCAGGATCCGTGTCGACACTGACCGGAGGAGCGGCGCCGGGGGCGTTCGTGGTTGGGTGTTCGGTCTCAGAAGGCCCGGCGCCCCCCTGGGCTCGGTGGCCATGCATGGTCCGGGCCTGGGCGCGGGGCCCGGGCTCCCCGCTTGGCTCCAGCTCCTGGGGCGGAGGCGCGGGCGGAGGAGGCCCGGCGCCCGGCGGAGCAACGGCCTCAGGCTCGGGGGGCGGGGCTGCGGGCTCAGCCCCACTGCGGAGATTCAAGCCCCCGGCCCGGGCCCGGGCCAGCAGCTGTGGCAGCAGTGGCAGTACCAGCAGCAGCCGCGGCCACCGCCGCTGCCGTGCCAGGCATCGCCGGCCCGGGCCCTGCGCAGGGATTGGGCTCGGCGGGGCCCGGGGCCCGCTGAGGAGCGCTGTCTATGCGGCAGCGGCTGGGTGAGGTCGGGGGGCTGCGCTCGGCGCGGGCTCTCTCTTAAGACGCAAGCCACTTCCGTGGCTCCGGGGCGAGCGGTCGGTCTGTTCGGTGTGCGGGGTCTCTTTCTCCCCAAATGGGAATCGATCTGGGCTCTTCTGACTGGTCGGAAAGGGTTCTTCCTCCCGCCGCAGCGGAGGCTGGCGGGCGGAGGGGAGGGGAAGGGAGGGCAGGGCAGGGGAGGGAGGGAGGAGAGGATGGCGCTGGCTGGGGGCGCGCGTGTGCGTCGCGCGCTTGGGCTGCGGGGCTCGCCCTCAGCCAATCCCTCTGGACGATGCTTCAGCCGCGGGGGCAGGGTAACAGCTTCGGCCTAGGTCTCCACGGCGGCGGGCAGGAAGGAGACGGAGAAGGGGGATGGGGAGGCGGGAGCCTTCGGTGAGGCAGCCGCAGCCACAGCGGCGCTGGGACCCAGTTACCCCAGCCCCGCCCCCTTGCCCGGGATTCGCTCCTGGCTCCGCCCCCTAACTCGGACCCGCCTCGCTTCTCCCTGTGACCGCCCTCAAAGGTCCGCCTCCCCCTAAACATTCCCCTCAGCTTTCGTTCCCCATCCGTCCGTGGTCCCACACAGGCTAGTCTCTGGGCTAAAACCCCTGATCTGTCTTTCTGTTCCTTTCCCAGGTTTTCCTCTGTCTGCTCGTCCTTCAGTCTCTTTACCAGAAACCTTTCCACAGGTTCCAGAATCTCCCTAGTGGTTGGCTCATAGAGGACTTGTCTTTGATACACTTCACTCCGCTCAGACCAGACCTTATGGTCCTTAATTTGGCTACTCTTTAGCCAAAAGCCTCAGTTTTCAGAATTGTTGCATCTGCCTGGCAGTATCCCAACCTTGGATCAGTCCGACTGTCCGCTTTTTCCATGCCTGTGCAAAGGCAGCTAAACACTGCTGGAGAAAACTATTCAGTCTCACAGATTCGTGCCACTATAGACTCATGGTCCCCAGCATCTATGAGGTCCTCAGTACTGATCTACAGCTCTACTGTGTCCCTTGGCTGCTCTTCCCCCCCCATGCTCCACAGTGGCCCTTTCAAACTTCCCTTCTCCTCAAACCCACAGCTTTTCCATTTGCCCCCAAGCCTCAGCAGATGACCCGACCTCCTATTTCACAGAGTAAACAGAAGTCACTGAAAGTAAATTCTGGACTTCTTGCTATCAAACCTACAGAGTCCTTGCTTCTGCCCATCATCATCTAAACATATTCATGTGGGTCTCTTCCATCGGAAAACATGTAAACAATTGCTGGAAATTCTTCCTCTCCAACCACCACCTTATCCTCTCCATAAGCTTCTCAAAAGACTTGCCTAAACTTAACTCTCTTCATTTTCCCACTTCCCACTTATCTTTCAACCCACTCCAATCTGCCTCCACTACTTGCCTAATAGTGCTCTCTCAGCAAGGTCTGCCACAGCCTACCTCACAAAATCTAATACAATCTTTTCAGAGGTTATCCTACTTGACTTCTTGGTAGTATCTGGCACTTGTGACCACTCCTTCCTCCTTAAACCACTTCCATGACACCACACTCACATTTTTCTTCTACTGCCTTGTTCAAATTCCTCTTTACTTTCCAGGCTCCTCCTTGTCCAACCCTTAAATTGTGGTGCTCCTTGGGATTTGGCCTGAGCTCTCTTCTCTCCTCTCTCTGTGCTCTTTCCTTCAATTATTACATTTGCTCCTGTGGCTTCAATTATCATCTCTTTGCTGATGACTCCCAAACTGATACCTCAATTCCAGATATTTCTCCTGACTGACACATTCAACTGGTTATTAGACAGCTCTATCTGAGCACTCCAGAAACACCTAAAACCTCAGTTTTTTGTCACCTCAAGGCATCCTACTCCCAACCTGTTTGTCTTTCTTTGTATATTACTTTTGTGAATGACTCTAGTCAAAGCAGAAACCTGAGTTATACCCCTGACTCTTCTCTCTCCTCCACGCCCGTGCAATCACCAAATCTTGTCATTTTTACTTCCCAAATATCTTCCAGATTTATTTATGCAGTCTCTTCATCTCTGCTGACACAACCCTAGTCAGCACCATGTCTAAACTGCAATACTGTCATGGTCTCCCTGTTTCAGTCTTGCTCCCTGGAATCCTTTCTCTACACTGTAGGCAGTGTGATCTTTTCAAAAGGTAAACCAACTCCTATCACTGTCCTGTTTAGAAACCTTCAATGATTCCCCACTGGCTCAAAAGGAAGCCTACCTTCTTCAACAAGGAAGATTAAGCCACACCCTTGATGATTTATTTGATGCCTGCCTACCTCTCCAGACTTCATTCTTAAGGCTAAGTTGAAAGTCTTTGACCATTCTTTAGTCTTTCTAGCCTCTGAGTCTTTGTATATGCTGTTGCTTCTGTATAAAATCCCACATTTCCCCAATTCTACTTTATTTGTTCTTCAGATCTCTGCTCATTTGATGCATGTCCTTTTGAGCACATACCATGGGCAATGATGAAATAGTAACTTTTTTGTAGATAATTCACATCTCTCAAATGCTAAAATACCCTACATTGAAAAGTTTTAAATTTGGGATTGAAGTGGTATGATTTAAAAGAAGTACTCTGGCTGCTGTGGATTGGATTGGAGGTGGGCAAGATTAGAAACCTACTGCAATCAGAGATAATGGCAAGTGGACTAACGTGGTGGCTGTGGAGATGGAGAGATGTAGATAGATTTGGGAGATATTTAGAACTGAAAGGGGTTGGTGTGGTGGCTTGAGGAAGGGAGAGAGAAGAAGGCATCTTTGATGCCTTCCATGGATCTGATGTGGGCTAGGTCATTCATTGAGATGAGGAAGACAGAAAGAGGAACAGGTTTTCAGGGGGAAGACCAAGGGTTGAATTCTACACTCCCTTAAGATAATCAAGTGGAGAGGCCGAAGCAGGTAATGGTATATACATCCCAAGGGAGAGGTTTGAGTTTCAGATATAAATCAGAGTTGTCACTATAGAGATGGTATTAAAAGCCACGAGAGAAGAGGTCAGTGTGAAAGAGAAAAGAGAAAGGAGGATAATCCTTGACTGAGCTCCAAGGAACTTCAACTTTAGATATTGGGAAAAGGAGCAGGAGATGGCAAGGAGCCCGAGGAAGAGATAAAGAGATGGGGACATTACTAGGTTGTGTTGGAGATTTTTAAAAAGAGTACTGAGAAGTCAACTAAGTTGAAGGTTGATAAGGGTCCATTGAATATGGCAACTTGGATATTGGAAGTGACCTTGATAGCAGTTTTGATGGAGTGGTAGGGGTGAACACCAGAATGGATGAAGAGGGAATGGCTACACCATTGGTAAGAGTGTAAATTGATACAACCACTCTAGAAGAAGCTGGATGTTTTCTAGTAAAGCTCAGTGATGCACATACTCTATGACCCAGACTTTTTAGGTATATATCCTAGAGCAGTGGTTTTCCCTGTGTGGTCTGGGTTATCTTGGGGGCAGAGGTGGGGGCCAGGGAGCCAAAACCATAATGCTAGTAAGGTGTTATTTGCTTCTTTTACTCTCATTCTCTCAAGATTGTAGAGTGGAGTTTTCTAGATAACACAACATATTGAATTCAGACCAGATATGAGAATCCAGCTGTTCTATTAAGCCATAACATAAAGAGATGTGCAATAAACATAAAACAATGCCACTCTTTTCACTGAACTATTTTTGTTTTGGAAAATAGTTATTTTTCATAAAATATGTTATTTATTTGAAAAGATGGATTTATTGTTGTTATTTAAAATTTAATATAGTGAAACTTTTGTAGTTTTAATTTCTAATGCAGCAAGTCTCAACTGATACTACATTTTGTGAAAGAAAGCTCTTTGAGGTCCTGCAGTGATTTTTTAAAAAAAGGTTATTTATTTATTTGAGAGAGAGACTGTGCAAGTGTGTGGGGAGGAGCAGAGAGAGAAAGAGAGAGAGAGAGGGAGGGAGGGAGAGAGAGAACCTCAAGCAGACTCAGGGCCCATGTATGGGGTGGGGCCTCAATCTCATGATCATGGATCATGACCTGAGCCCAAATCAAGAGTCAGGTGCTTAACCTACTGAGTCACCCAGGCTCCATCCTCCCCCCACCTTTTAAAAAGATTTATTTATCTTGCAGTGATTTTTTAGAATATAAAGGAAGTCCTGAGATAAAAAAAAATATATATGAGCATTGCTTCCTTAGAGAAATCCTACAAGAAAAGCCTGTATATCACCAAAGCCTGTTAGTGATAGCAAGAAATGGAAATGAGCATGGAATGAATAAATTCAGATATATTTATATGATGGACTAATATAAAGAAATGAAAAATGAATGGACTCTAGCTACACATATCAACATGGATGAAATTAAGAAAACCTAATGCTGATTCAAAAGAGTCATAGAAGAATATGTTTATATAACATGAAAAACATGAAAAATTATGCAATATATGGATACAGTTGTATGTTATAAAACTATACAGAAAAGCAAAGAATGAAAAATGAAAAATTCAGAACAGTGGTTACCTCAGGGAAGAGAAAGAAATGTGACTGGGGAGGGTTACCCAGGGGGTTTTGTCATTGAAAATGATCTGGTTTTCAAGCTAGGTGATGGGTACACAGATATTTATTATTTATTCAAGCTGTCTATATATGTAGATTCTAAAATATATAATGTATATAATGAAAAATAAAATAATTTAACAAACAGTAATAATTGTGTAGAGTGCTGGTGAGAGTGTAGTTTGTTACAGGACCGTCCCTGAGATCAGAGGGAACAGAGCACCACCCTCACCCCCACTGAATTAGAGCTAGGTGTATAGGCAATTCCACTGAGAAACTTGGCTGTGAATGGGAACAGAGCCCAGACAGATAAGGTGATGGTAGGAGGAGGGTCAAAGAATATTTTTTTAAAAGATAGGAGATACTAGACTGTGCTTGTTTGCTGTTGGGAATGGTCCAGTAGAGAGGGAGAGGATAAAAATGCAGAAGAGAAAGGGAAAGGAGGGGGATCTGAGGCAAAAGGGGGAGAGGTCTTCAGGCCCCTCATTATAGCTCATAGGTATAAGACAAGAATGAACACAGTTACTGGGAGGTTTAGAGAGATGGCAGTGGGAAGATAAGGGCCTAGTAACCATTCCTGATGTTCTATCGCTCCTATTTTGTCATTGAAGCATGAGGTAAGGCCATTTTCTACAGAAAGAATAAAAATATTAGGCTTTCTTAATAGTGTGGTGGATAGAAATAAACTAATAAATTTAGATAGAAATAAACTACTGTCGTAGTTTAACTATAAACTATGGTCGATAGAAATAAACTACTACTGATAGTTTAGGTATGAGCTGTAAGATTTAGGGCATTTCAGTTCTCTTGCAGAGTAACAAATCCTTAGTACTCTTTGATTTTTCACTGATTGTTAAGCAGGGCCTTAGAAGGGACTTGTGCAAATAAGGGGTCCTGAACCTTCACTGACTTCTGTGTAAATCTGCCTCTGGCCTCTTTGAACTACCTCCTCCTCCAGGAAGCATTCTCTGATTGCCCCAGGCTGGGGTTCTTCCACAGTTTATTACTGCCACTCACAGGACTTTTTCAAGTTTCTCTGAGCTAGTCAGGTTAGTCTTCTTCACTGGATGGAGGGAGCTACAGAGGGGGAGGAGTCAGGACATGTGCACCTTGGCTCAGCAGGCTTCCATCAGTGTCAGCAAGTCTTCGCTGAAGCATGTGTGTGTCATGATGGTCAAATGTGTAGACCTTGAAACCATGCAGACTAGAATTTATTTGTACTTCAAGTGCATGGTCAGGGAAAGATTCATCTTCATCCTTGGCTCCTGAAATACTTTTGCCATTGGACCTGTCTTGGGCTTCACTCCTAGTTCCTCTGTGTGACCTTGGTCAAGTTACTCAACACTCTGAGTCTCAGTTCCCCATCTGTAATAATACCTACTACATCAGAGTTGTAAGGATTCAATGACAAAATCCATGCAATGCATGTATATTTTCTCTGGGACCTAATGCTTAAAAAACACTAGTCCTCGCTATGAGTGGGACTATATTGTGGGTAGAAGATACAGTAGTGAATAACAAAGACCAGGCCTTGCCTTCCTAAGCTCATAGTCTAGTGGGCACCATAGTGCCCAGTGCCAGCCCTGATATATCCAAGAGACTTGTAAGTTGTTGGATCAAGATGACTTTATCTTTGTATCTATTTCTTTCTTATTTTTTACTGTCTCCCCAAGTTCAGCATCACTGTTGGCCACCTCTCAGATACCCCTATCTCTGTCTACATTTTGCTTTCTCTTGTCTCTCTGTTTACATCTCTCTGGTGGTTTCTCGTTCCTGTTTCTCCTATTCTCTTTCCATCTCTCTCCTCTTCTTGCTCCTTTTTTTTTTTTTTTTTTTAAATATTGTGTATGTTGAGGATTGCCTTGTCTCTATCCTGTTCTTATCTAACTTATAGTTCTCAGCTTGGTCGGAGTCTCTGTGTTTATAATGCCACATTGCTCTACCTCATCTGTTTCTGAATTTCTGTGTGTTCCAGAACTTCTGTCTTTCCTATTTCTCTTTCAGTTTCCTTTGTCTCCTTGGCCTCTTTACTGTCTGCCTTTCTGTCTCCATTACTCTGTCCCTACTTCTCTCTGGTTGTTTCCCAGTTCTCCTCTTCCTGTTTGTACTGCTGCATTCATCTGTCTCTCTTCCTCACCTATCTTTCTCTATTCTCACCTTTATGTTCCATTCTTTCATCTCCCCTCCTCCCCATAACATACTCTTTGTCTCTGTCTCTCTTACCCCTCTATGTTGGTCTTTTTGCCATTGTTTCCCTATATGACTCTCTCCTCATCTCTCTATCACCCCTTTTCTATCTCTTACCATCTCTCTTATTGGGTTGCTCTCCTCATTTGCCTATCTCTTTTCTCCATCTCTCTGTCCCTATGTGAATTTTATCTGTTTCTGTTTGCATTCTTGTCCCCAGCTTCCCGTTCCTCTGTCTCTCTTCATCACTGACAGAATAGTCAGGAATACTGTCACTGGTGCTAGATTGTTTGGATTCAAATCTTAGTTATGCCTCTGACTTGCTGTGCCTCAGTGTCCTCATCTGTGAAATAGGGTACCTGCTTCATGGCATTACTGTGAGCATTAAATAAACTAACACATGCACAGTTTGTAGGGCCATGCCTCAAACATAACAAACATAACAAATTCTCAAAAAATGTCAACTGCTACATCATCAACCTCTATTCATCTTTATCCCTATCTCTTTCTGTCTTTGTTTATCTAATCCAAACATCCCCTTCCCATATACCTGGCTGTTATCATCTCTGTGTTCCTCTCAGTCCTCAACTTTTATGTAGCTGCCTCTCTGACCTCATCTCTCTCTCTCCCTACATTCCTGCCCCATTTGTCCCTTTTTCCACCCTGCCCACTCCATCTCTCTGTCCCCATCCTTACTTATTTATCTCTATTTCTGACTATTTACTCCTACCTGTCAGGCCCTATTTCTTTGTCTCTGTCTCTTTATCTCCTGTTATCATTTCTTTAACTGTTCTTCTCCTCTCAAATCTAATCTTTATTTATATATTTACTCCAAAAAATATTACTCTTTTTTTCCTCCTCATCTCCTTGTGTTTTTCCCAAGCCTCTCTGGACAGTTTGGATCAGAATTGGTCTGGTAGATAACGTGGAACTATAAAAGGCTTTAGGAGGAAGAAGTAGGCCTGGCAAGAGGCAAGTGGCAGGGTGTGGAATTTCATGGCTCTGCCAAATCCTCCTGAAAGACAAGGCCTTTGAGGTCAAGGTTAGCATAAACCCCTTCAACCCAGCCTCTTGAAAAAAGACAAAGAATGCTGCAGTTATTGGGAGGACTAGGAAGGGGTATTTTTCTGAGTGAAATTCCATCCGGAAGCTGGAATCCAGAGCATTTCCTGTTGTAATGTTTCTTCCAGACTTGGAGAGTCTGAACTTGCCACGTAGCATGTGCACTCCATGCATATACTTCTACAGTGAAACACAGAGATGCGTACAGAATCTCCACCCCCCCCACGCACATTTAGAGACAGAGACTTTTGCAGAGACATAAAGATGTACATAGAATCACGAACCCTCATAGCTGCAGATACTCTGAGACATTGAAAAACCCACAGAATGAATCAACACTGGCAGAGATGCAGACATACACAGAGACACTGAGAGACCCATGGAATTACCCCTTCACAGCTCAGGGACACATACAAATAAACACAGAAAAATAGCTACACATAGAATCATTGCTAATTTCGTTTGAAAAATTGTTTTCTTTTGGTCTATTTTCATATAAATAGAAACACACTAGAGCATCATGTGTAAACATACACACTTACAAAAGTGCACACATTCATATACAATCACGAATTTCCAAAGCAACAGAGAATCACACAAATCTTTGCTTTGCTGGAAGTACAAAGGTAGCCAAACTTCCTCTGGCCCCAAATGATAGACATGCTACTCCTTCAGTGCCCCCCTGTCTATGAAGGCACTAGGCAGTCAAGCCAGAAACCTGACTATTAGGAACTTGACAGAAATAACTAGAAAATGTCGATAAACTTTTATTCTTAGAAAAATAAAAAATGACAAAAATGGAATAGCAAGAAGTAAATAACTTGAATAGACCACTAAGTATTAATGAAACTGAAATGGTATGCAAGGACATCATCCCTTTCCCCCCAAATCCAGGCCCAGATAAGTTTACAGGTGTATTGTGCCAGACTCCTAAGGAATAGTTACTTTTCTTTTTATACAAGTTATTCCAGAAAATAGAAAAGGAGAGAAAATAGAAAAGGAGAGAAAGCTGCCCAGCTCATTTTATTAGTTTAGTACAATCTTCAAACTTTGAGTCTAAAACTAGACAGGGATAATAAAAGAAAATTATAGGCTCATTTCAATTATGAATATAGATGCACAGATCCTAAATAAAATATTAGCTAATTGCATTGAACATTATGTTATATAATACATCATATACATTGACCGAGTTTATTCCAAGAATGTAAAGAGAATTCATTCAACCTCAGAAAATCTATCAATGTAGTTTGCCACATTAACAGACTAAAGGAGAATACTCATGTGATTATCTCAATTAATGTAGAATAAGTATGTTACATTCCCACTTATGATTAAAAACAGGGAATAGAAATCAAATTTCTTTTTTTTTTCCTTTAAGTAAACTCTGTGCCCAACTTGGGGCTTGAACTCATGACCCTAAGATCAAGTCACATGGTCTACCAACTGAGACAGCCAGGCACCACAGAAGGCAAATTTAACTTGGTGAAGGTTACATACCAAAACATTACACCATATTTTATACATTTCCTTCAAGACTGCATTTCCTTCAAGATGCATTTCCTTTAAGACTGAGGATAAGTCTAAATACTGAGGATAAGACTTAGATACTAAGACTAGATACTTACTCTCACCCACTACTGTTTAACATAGAACTGGAAGTCATGGTCAATACTATAATGGGAGCAAAAGAAGTAAGCTGTATAAGGATCAGAAAAGAATAAATAAAACCAATAGATTCAACAGACATATTAGAATTTAAAAAAAAGTTTGTGAGGAGGCCAGGTACCAAACCAACTTATAAAAATCAATAGTATTCCCCCCCCCATTTTTTATTGAGTATAGTTGATACAAAATGCTACATTAGTTTCAGGTATACATCTTGGTAATTTAACAACTTTATACATTATGCTATGTTCACCACAAGTATAGATAGCTACCCTCTCCCCCATTACATTACTGTAACAATATTACTGACTATATTCCTTTTTCTTCTATATTTTTAAAAATTTTATTAACATATAAGGTATTATTTGCCCCAGGGGTTCAGGTCTGTGAATCGTCAGGCTTACATACTTCACAGCACTCACCATAGCACATACCCTCCCCAATGTCCATAACCCAACCACCCTCTTCTCCCCCCGCACCACCCTGCAACTCTCAGTTAGTATTGTGAGATTAAGAGTCTCTTATGATGTGTCCCTCCTCATCCCATCTTGTTTCATTTTTTTCTTCCCCGCCCCCCAAACCCCCCACTTTGCCTCTCAAATTCTTCATATCAGAGAGATCATATGATAGATAATTATCTTTCTCTGATTGACTTATATCACTAAGCTTAATACCCTCTCGTTCCACCATTGCCGCTGCAAATGGCAAGATTTCATTTCTTTTGATGGCTGCGTAGTATTCCATTGTATATCTATACCACATCTTCTTTATCCATTCATCTGTTGATGGACATCTAGGTTCTTTCCATAGTTTGGCTATTGTGGACATGGCTGCTATAAACATTAGGGTGCACATGCCCCTTTGGATCACTACATTTGTATATTTAGGGTAAATGCCCAATAGTGTGATTGCTGGGTCATAGGGTAGCTCTATTTTCAACTTTTTGAGGAACTTCCATGCTATTTTCCAGAGTGGCTAAACCAGCTTGCATTCCCACCAACAGTGTAGGAGGGTTCCCCTTTCTCTGCATCCTCACCAGCATCTGTCATTTCCTGACTTGTTAATTTTAGCCATTCTGACAGGTGTGAGGTGGTATCTCACTGTGGTTTTGGTTTGTACTTCCCTGATGCCAAGCGATGTAGAACAATTTTTCAATGTCTGTTGGCCATCTGGATGTCTTCTTTGCAAAAATATCTGTTCATGTCCTCTGCCCATTTCTTGATTGGATTATTTGTTCTTTGGGTGTTGAGTTTGATAAGTTCTTTATAGATTTTGGATACTAGCCCTTTATTTGATATGTCCATTGCAAATATCTTCTCCCATTCTGTCAGTTGGTTTTTGGTTTTGTTAACTGTTTCCTTTGCTGTGCAAAAGCTTTTGATCTTGATGAAATCCCAATAGTTCATTTTTGCCCTTGCTTCCCTTTCCTTTGGCGACGTATCTAGGAAGAAGTTGCTGCAGCTGAGGTCGAAGAGGTTGCTGCCTGTGTTCTTCTCAAGAATTTGGATGGATTCCTTTCTCACATTGAGTACTTTCATCCATTTTGAGTCTATTTTGGTGTGTGGTATAAGGAAATGGTCCAGTTTCATTCTTCTGCATGTGGCTGTCCAATTTTCCCAACACCATTTGTTGAAGAGACTGTCTTATTTCCATTGGACATTCTTTCCTGCTTTGTCGAAGATTAGTTGACCATAGAGTTGAGGGTCTATTTCTGGGCTCTCTATTCTGTTCCATTGATCTATTTGTCTGTTTTTGTGCCAATACCATACTGTCTTGATAACGACAGCTTTGTAATAGAGCTTGAAGTCTGGAATTGTGATGCCACCAACTTTGGATTTCTTTTCAACATTCCTCTGTCTATTCAAGGTCTTTTCTGGTTCCAATAAATATTAGGATTATTTGTTCCATTTCTTTGAAAAAGATGGATGGTACTTTGATAGGAATTGCATTAAATGTGTAGATTGCTTTAGGTAGCATAGACATTTTCACAATATTTGTTCTTCCAATCCATGAGCATGGAACATTTTTCCATTTCTTTGTGTCTTCCTCAATTTTTTTCATGAGTACCTTATAGTTTTCTGAGTACAGATTCTTTGCCTCTTTGGTTAGGTTTATTCCTAGGTATCTTAGGGATTTGAGTGCAATTGTAAATGGGATTGACTCCTTAATTTCTCTTTCTTCTGTCTTGTTGTTGATTTATAGAAATGCAACTGATTTTTGTGCATTGATTTTATATCCTGATACTTTCCTGAATTCCTGTACAAGTTCTAGCAGATTTGGAGTGGAGTCTTTTGGGTTTTCCACATCTAGTATCATATCATCTGCAAAGAGTGATAGTTTGATTTCTTCTTTGCTGATTTGGATGCCTTTAATTTTTAAAAAAGCTTGCTTTATTTATTTATTTTTTTTATTTATTTGACAGACAAATATTATAAGTAGGCAGAGAGGCAGGCAGGGAGAGAGAGGAGGAAGCTGGCTACCTGCTGAGCAGAGAGCCTGATGCGGGGCCCTATCCCAGGACCCTGGGATCAGGACCTGAACTGAAGGCAGAGGCCTTAACCCACTGAGCCACCCAGGTGCCCCCCTTTAATTTCTTTTTGTTGTCTGATTGCTGAGGCTAGGACTTCTAGTAGTATGTTGAATAGCAGTGGTGATAATGGACATCCCTGCTGTGTTCCTGACCTTAGTGGAAAGGCTCTTAGTTTTTCTCCATTGAGAATGATAATTGCTGTGGGTTTTTCATAGATGGTTTTGATGATATTGAAGTATGTACCTCTATCCCTACACTTTGAAGAGTTTTGATCAAGAAAGGATGCTGTACTTTGTCAAATGCTTTTTCAGCATCTACTTAGAGTATCATATATTTCTCGTTCTTTCTTTTATTAATGTATTGTATCACATTGATTGATTTGTGGATGTTGAACCAACCTTGCAGCCCTGGAATAAATCCCACTTGGTCATGGTGAATAATCCTTTTAATGTACTGTTGGATCCTATTGGCTAGTATTTTGGTGAGAATTTTTGCATCTGTGTTCATCAAGGATATTGGTCTGTAATTCTCCTTTTTGATGGGGTCTTTGTCTGGTTTTGGGATCAAGGTAATGCTGTCCTCATAAAATGAGTTTGGAAGTTTTCCTTCCACTTGTATATTTTGGAACAGTTTCAGGAGAATAGGTATTAATTCTTCTTTAAATGTTTGGTAGAATTCCCCTGGGAAGCTGTCTGGCTCTGGGCTCTTGTTTGTTTGGAGATTTTTTTAAAAAAAGATTTTATTTATTTATTTGACAGACAGAGATCACAAGTAGGCAGAGAGGCAGGCAGGCGGTGGGGGAGGCAGGCTCCCTGCCAAGCAGAGAGCCTGATGCAGGAGCTCAAAACCAGGACCCCCAGATCTTGACCTGAGCTGAAGGCAGAGGCTTTAATCCACTGAGCCACCCAGGCACCCCTAGCTCTCCTCTTTTCATTCATGATTTTATTTCTTTGGGTCCTTTCTCTTCTTTTGGATAAGTCTGGCCAGGGGTTTATCAATCTTATTAATTCTTTCAAAGAACCAGCTCCTAGTTTTGTTGATTTGTTCTACTTTTTTTTGTTTGTTTGTTTCTATTTCATTGATTTCTGCTCTGATCGTTATTATTTCTCTTCTCCTGCTGGGTTTAGGCTTTCTTTGCTGTTCTTTCTCCAGGTCCTTTAGGTGTAGGGTTAGGTTGTGTATTTGAGACCTTCTTGTTTCTTAAGAAAGGCTTGTATCGCTATATATTTTCCTCTCAGGACCGCTTTTGCTGTGTCCTACGGGTTCTGAACCATTGTGTTTTCATTATCATTTGTTTCCATGAATTTTTTCAATTCTTTAATTTCCTGTTGACCTGTTCATTCTTTAGTAGGATGTTCTTTAGCTTCCATGTATTTGGGTTCTTTCCAACTTTCCTCTTGTGATTGAGTTCTAGCTTCAGAGCATTGTGGTCTGAACATATACAGGGAATGATCACAATCTTTTGGTACCAGTTGAGACCTGATTTGTGACTCAGGATGTGATCTATTCTGGAGAATGTTCCATGTGCATTAGAGAAGAATGTGTATTCTGTTGCTTTGGGATGGAATGTTCTGAATACATCTGTGATGTCCATCTGGTCAAGTGTTTCATTTAAGGCCCTTATTTCCGTGTTGATCTTTTGCTTGGATGATCTGTCCTTTTCAGTGAGGGGGGTGTTAACGTCCCCTACTACTATTGTAGTATTGTCAATGTGTTTATTTGATTTTGTTATTAACTGGTTTATATAATTGGCTGCTCCCATGGTAGGGGCATAGATATTTAAACTTGTTAGATCTTCTTGTTGGGCAGACCCTTTGAGTATGATATAGTGTCCTTCCTCATCTCTTATTATAGTCTTTGGCTTAAAATCTAATTGACCTCATATAAGAAGTGCCACCCCACCTGTCTTTTGATGTCCATTAGCATGGTAAATTGTTTTCCACCCTGACTTTACACCTGGAGGTGTCTTTGGGTCTAAAATGAGGTATACTTATAGACAGCATATTGATGGGTTTTGTTTTTTTTATCCATTCTGATACTCTGTGTCTTTTGATTGGGGGCATTTAGCCCATTTACATTCAGGGTAACTATTGAGAGCTATGAATTTAGTGCCATTGTATTGCCTGTAAGGTGACTGTTCCTGTATATTGTCTCTATTCCTTTCTGGTCTACTACCTTTAGGCTCTCTCTTTGCTTAGAGCACCCCTTTCAATATTTCCTGTAGAGCTGTTTACAAATTCTTTTAGTTATTGTTTGTCCTGGAAGCTTTTTATTTTTCCTTCTGTTTTCAATGATAGCCTAGCTGGATCTAGTATTCTTGGCTGCATGTTTTTGTCGTTTAGTCCTCTGAATATATCATGCCAGTTCTTTCTGGTCTGCCAGGTCTCTGTGGATAAGTCCACTGCCAATCTAATATTTTTACCATTGTATGTTACAGACTTCTTGTCCTGGGCTGCTTTCAGTATTTTCTCTTTGTCACTAAGACTTGTAAATTTTATTATTAGGTGATGGGGTGTGGATCTATTCTTATTGATTTTGAGGGGGTTCACTGCACCTCCTGGATTTTGATGCTTGTTCCCTTTGCCATGTTAGGGAAATTCTCTACAATAATTCTCTCCAATATACCTTCTGCTCCCCTCTCTCTTTCTTCTTCTTCTGGAATCCCAATTATTCTAATATTGTTTCGTCTTATGGTATCACTTATCTCTCGAATTCTCCTCTCGTGGTCCAGTAGTTGTTTCTCTTTTGCTCAGATTCTTTATTCTCTATCATTTGTTCGTCTATATCATAATTCTCTCTTCTTCCTCATTTATCCTAGCAGTAAGAGCCTCCATTTTTATTTTTTTATTATTTATTTATTAAATTAATTTTTTATTTTTTATAAACATATATTTTTATCCCCAGGGGTACAGGTGTGTGAATCACCAGGTTTACACACTTCTAGAGCCTCCATTTTTAATTTTACCCTATTAATAGCTTTTTTTTTTTTTTTTTTTACTTCAGTTTGGTTAGATTTTAGATGTTAGTTCTTTTATTTCTCCCGACAGGGTTTCTCTAATATCTTCCATGCTTTTTTGAACTCAGCTAGCACGTTGAGAGTTGTCGTTCTGAAGTCTAGATCTGACATATTACCAATGTCCATATTGATTAGGTCCCTAGCATTCAGTACTGCTTCTTGTTCTTTTTTTTTGTGTGTGTGGTGATTTATGGTATATATATATTTTTAAAGATTTTATTTATTTATTTGACAGAGAGAAATCACAAGTAGATGGAGAGTCAGGCAGAGAGAGAGAGAGGGAAGCAGGCTCCCTGCTGAGCAGAGAGCCCAATGCGGGACTCGATCCCAGGACCCTGAGATCACGACCCGAGCCGAAGGCAGCGGCCTAACCCACTGAGCCACCCAGGTGCTTGATTTATGGTATATTTTGATCTATTAGAAGAAACTATCCCCCCAAATTTTTAGAAGATAAAAACCGCATATGTATACAAAAAAATAAAGTTAGATACAATGAAGGATAAATATGACTATAATAATGAAGGTTTAAAAAGACTTGTTTTAGAAAGTTATTATTAAGATAAACTAGTTAAAAAACATTACAAGAGGAAAGAGAAAATTAAAATATTAGAATTAAAAAAAATTTTTAAAAATTTATTAACTTTGCAAGGCTAAAGAATCGTGGGGAGAAAGCCATGAATTCTGTGCTTTGCTTTCTCCTCCTCTGGAATTCTGCTGTTCTCCTTGATCAGTGAGCTTGGACTTAGCTGGATGTTCTTGCTGATCTTCTGGGGAGGGGCCTGTTGTAGTGATTCTCAGATGTCTTTGCCTGAGGCAGAATTGTGCTGCCCTTGCCAGCGTCCGGGCTAAGTAATCCACTCGGGTTCATTCTCAGGAGCTTTTGTTCCCTGAATGCTTTCTGATTTCCACAGAGTTCTGGAGGATCGTAATGAAAATGGCAGGCTCCCAATCTCCGGCCTGGAGGAGCTGAGAGCTCAGGACCCCACTCCTCAGTGTGCCCTCAGAGAAAAGCACGCAATCACTCCTGTCTCCCTAGTCTCTGGCCACACTCCGAGCTTACCTGGCATGTGACTGAGCATTTCTGTCTTTGGCACACAGCCCTGTTTGGAGTCTCCAAACCCAGCAGATTCCTTCCTCCAGAGAAGGAAGTTTGGTTTCCCCGGACCTGCCACTTGTGGGGTACCTGCTCAAAGAACAGTGGTCCAACTGTGCCATGGGCCACAGTTTAAGGTAACCCTGAGCTGAGAGCTCACTCCTCAGTTCTGTCTCTGTAGCCAGCTTCCCTGCTCTGATACCTGCAAGCTCTGCTATACTCAGACACTCTGCATCCTTCTGTGGCCCCACAGGGCCTGAGACCACACTGTCCCCTCGAGGGCTCCACCCCCACTTGGCCTCTGGAGAGATGTCCATCAGTGGAGCACTTTTAAAAGTTCAAATTTTGTGCTCCATTGCTCTGATGCTTGCCAGGAGCTGGCCCCTCCTCCTGCAGTCTATCTTCCCTTCACTTCAGATTCCCTTCTCTGCACGTCCTACCTTTCAGAAAGCGGTCGATTTTCTGTTCCTAGAATTGCTGTGCTTCTTCTCTTTGATCTTCTCTTCTCTTCGATCTTGTTGGGTTTGTAGGTGTTAGTACTGGTTTAATAACTATCTAGCTGAATTCCTGCGACCTGTTATCATCTCATTCTGCTACTCCTCTGCCATCTTGACCCCCCTCTTTTTATTTTTTTAAAAGTAGG
Organism: Mustela nigripes; assembly: GCF_022355385.1. Lineage (NCBI taxonomy): Eukaryota > Metazoa > Chordata > Mammalia > Carnivora > Mustelidae > Mustela > Mustela nigripes. The sequence continues at coordinate 77,682,581 of NC_081575.1, read as the reverse complement.
CTCTATCCGCACTGCAGAGGCCTGTATGGGACTTGAACTCACGACCATGACATCAAGATGTGAGCCAAGATCAAGCATTGGATGCTTAATAGACTGAGACACTCAGGCATCCTGACTGTATTCCTTTTGCTGTGCATTTTATTCCCCTGACTTATTCATTCCATAACTAGAAGCCTGTATACCCCACCCCCCTTCACCCATTTTGCCTGACTCCAACTCCTTCCCCTCTGGAAACCATCTCTGTTTTTACAGGTCTGATTGTGCTTTTTTTATTCATTTTTTGATTCCACTTATGAATGGAATCATGGTATTTGTCTTTGACTTATTTCACTTAGCATAGTACTCTCTAGGTCCATCCATGCTGTCCCAAATGGCACAATCTCATCCTTTCTTGTGGCTGTGTGATATTCCATTGTATATATATACCACATCATTCTTATGTGTTCACCTATTGATAGATACTTAGATTGCTTCTATATCTTGGCTATTGTAAATAATGCTGCAATAAACATAAGGGTGCATATATGTTTTTCAATTACTGTTCTCATTTTCCTTGGGTAAATACTCAGTAGTGGAATTATGGGATCATATGGCAGTTGCATTTTTAATTTTTAAGTTTAAAATCAATTTAATGAACATATAGTGTATTAGTTTCTGAGGTAGAGTTTAGTGATACATCAGTTGCATATAATACACAGTGCTCATTACATCAAGTGCCCTCATTAATGCTCTATCCCAAGTTACCCCAGCCCCCGCAACCTCCCCTCCAGAATCCCTCAGTTTGTTTCCTATAGTTAAGAATCTCCTACGGTTTGTTGCCATTTCTGTTTTCATCTTATTTTCTTTTATTTTTTCCTGTCTTCTGTGTTCATCTGTTTTGTTTCTTAAATTCCATATATGAGTGAAATTGTGTGATATTTATCTTTCTCTGACTGACATATTTTACTTAGCATAATATCTTCTAATTCCATACACATCATTGCAAATGGCAAGATTTCATTCTTTCTGATGGCTGAGTAATATCTGTCTTCTTTATCCATTCATCTGTGGATTGACATCTGGGCTCCTTCCATAGGTTAGCTATAGTGGATACTGCTGCTATAAACATTGGGGTGCATGTTTGTATCCTTTGGATAAATTCTTAGAAGTGCAATTTCTGGGTTGTAGGGTAGCTCTATTAACTTTCTAAGGAGACTCCATACTGTTTTCCAGTCTGCATTCCCACCAAGAGTGTAAGAGGGTTCCCATTTCTCCACATTCTCACCGACACCTGTTGTTTCCTGAGTTTTTAGTTTCAGTCATTCTGACTGGTGTGAATTAGTATCTCATTGTAATTTTGATTTGTATATCCTTGGTTCCAAATGATGGGGAGCAATTTTTCATGTGTCTGTTGGCCATTTGTATGTCTTCTTTGGAGAAATGTCTGTTCATGTCTTTTGCCCATTTCTTGACTGGATTTTTTGTGGGTTTTGTTGGGTGTTGAGTTTCGTAAGTTCTTTATAGATTTTGGATATTAGCCCTCTATCTGATAAGACTTTTGCAAATATCTTCTCCCATTCCTTTTTTTTTTTTTAAAGATTTTATTTATTTATTTGAGAGAGACAGAGATAGTGAGAGAGAGAGCACAAGTGGGGAGGAAAGGGAGAATTAGACTCCCTGCTGAGCAGTGAGCCCAATGCAGGGCTTGATCCCAGGACCCTGGGATCATGACCCAAGCCAAAGGCAGATGCTTAACCAACTAAGCCACCCAGGTGCCCCTATCTTCTCCCATTCCATAGGTTGCCTTTTAGTTTTGTTCACTGTTTCCTTCACTGTGCAAAAGCTTATCTTGGTGAAGTCCCAACAGTTCATTGTTGCTTTTATTTCTCTTGCCTTCGGAAATGTGTCTAGCAAAAAGTTGCTGTGGCTGAAGTCAAAGAGGTTGCTGCCTGGGTTCTTCTCTAGGATTCTGATGGATTCCTCTATACTGTTTTCCACAGTGGCTGTACCAATTTGCATTCCCACTGATAGTGCAGAAGGATTCCTCTTTCTCCACATCCTCTCTACACTTGTTATTTCTTGTCTTTTTGACAATAGTCATTCTGACAGGTGTGAGGTGATATCTCACTGTGGTTTTGATTTGCATTTCCCTGATGATGAGTGATGTTGAGCATCTTTTCATAGGTCTGTTATAAGTTCTTTATATATTTGAATATTAACCCCTTATCAGATATATAATTTGTAATTATCTTCTCCCATTCAGTAGGTCATCTTTTTGTTTTGTTGATGGTTTCCTTTCCTGTGCAAAAGCATTTTATTTTGGTATAGTCCCAACAGTTAAATTTTGCTTTGGTTTTGCCTCTCTTAGGAGAAATATCTAGAAAAATGTTGCTAAGGGTGATTTCAAAGAAATTATGCCTGTGTTCTTTTCTAGGAACAGTATTTCCTTGTATTAGCAATAAACAAATAGAAAAAATGTAATTAAAAAAAAGATACCTAATTTTAGTCACTAAGCCAAAATGTAAACCTTACTAAATGTTAGGGTAACTACAAAAATACCAAACAAAACAGACTATGTAGTAAAATACTTTTAATATATAAACATATAGCTAAAAAGGAAAATAAAACTTAAAATAATATGACAATATTAACATCAAACATCTTTTTTTTTTAAGATTTTATTTATTTATTTTACAGATAGAGATCATAAGTAGGCAGAGAGGCAAGCAGAGAGAGAGAGGAGGAAGCAGGCTCCCCGCTGAGCAGAGAGCCCAATGTGGGGCTTGATCCCAGGACCCTGGGATCATGACCTGAGCTGAAGGCAGAGGCTTAACCCACTGAGCCACCCAGGTGCCCCAACATCAAACATCTTCTTTATCAATAAATATAAATGGTCTTAACTTATTTGTTTAAAGAAAAACACATTTTACTTTGGATCACTGAGTAAAACCCAAATGGTGTATTCAAGAAAATCAATTAAGGGGTGCCTGGGTGGCTCAGTTGGTTGGGCATCAGACTCCTGATTTTGGCTAGGGTTATTGTCTTGGGGATCCAGCCCTGCGATGGGCTCTGCGCTCAGGGTGGAGACTGCTTGTCTTCTCCCTCAGCTCCTCCCCCTCTCATGTATGCATGTATTCTCTCTCTCTCCTTCTCTCTCTCAAATAAATAAAGGAAATCAATTTAAAAAATTGATTCAGAAAGGTTAAATATACAAGAAAGGACAAAGGTATACTGGTCAAATGCTAATAAAGAAAATGTGGGTTGCAATCTCAATTATCAGACAAGTCGGGAACTCAAAACCAAAGGCATTGAGAGTGTCAAAGTTATGAAAAACAAGGATATATTGAGGAAGTATCACAGATTGAAGGAGATATAATGACTAAAGGCAATATGGGATTCTGGGTTGGGGTCTGGAACAGAAAAGGAATATTAGTGGAAAAATCAGTGAAATCTGAATAAAGTCTGGTATTTAGTTAATAGCAATGTATCGATACTTAGTTTTGACAAATGTCATACAAGATAGTAACATGAGGGGCACCTGGGTGGCTCAGTGGGTTAAAGCCTCTGCCTTCAGGTCAGGTCATGATCCCAGGGTCCTGGGATCGAGCCCCACATCAGGCTCTCTGCTCACCAGGGAGCCTGTTTCCTCCTCTCTCTCTCTGCCTGCCTCTCTGCCTACTTGTGATCTCTGTCTGTCAAATAAATAAATAAAAATTTTAAAAAAAGATAGTAACATGAGGGTCAACTATGTGAAGAATATATGGAAATTTTGCACTATTTTTTCAACTGTTCTGTAAATCTAAAATTATTCCAAAATATAAAGTTTGCTATAAAAAAGCACTAATTGAGGCAAAAAGGCCACAAATTACAAGGGACTTATAAAGTTATGACTATTTTTGTACCAAAAACATAGCAGCTTTCATAAAACTATGATACTAAGGGATATAGGAAAAATAGAGAATAGATTGAAACACATTAAAACCAGGAAAAATTTAACTCACCTTTCTCATTCCAGGACAGATCAAATCAACAACAACAACAAACAAAAAACCCTTAAGAATATTAAAAAAAAACTAAATAACAAAATCAATATTAGGCCAAGAAGAAAATCTCAACAAATTCCAAAAATTAGAACTAATACAATGTTCACTGATCACACACAAAAAACCAAAATCAATGTAAAATGGATCTTCCACCTGAATATGTAAAATCTCTCTGTCAAACAACTCTTGGGTCAGAAGGGAATCAAATCAAATCAAATCAAATCAAAACTGAATTTCTAGACAATGATAATGAAAATACTACACATCAGAATCCATGGATACAAATAAAGCAAAGTTCATAGCCTTAAAATATTTGTATTAAAAACAAGGGAGAAATTAAATGACTAAGCATCCAACTAAAAAATTTAGAAAAAGAAGAAATAATAAAGTTAAGGAGAACAGAAGGAAAAAAAAAACAGTGAAGTTCAAATAATTAAGTTAGAAAACAGGTTAACAGTAGAACTGATAAATTGATGAGCTGATTCTGTTAAATAGAAATATGTTATCCATTAAACGGCATAATCAAGAAAAGGAGAAAACCCCTAGGTGGCTCAGTCAGTTAAGTATCTGGCTCTTGGTTTCAGCTCAGGTCATGAGGTGAGCCCTGCATTGGGCTCTGTGCTGGGCATGGAGCCTGCTTAAGATTCTCTCTCTCTCTCTGCCCCTACCCCTCCTCTAAAAAGAAAGAAAAAGAAAAAAGGAGAAAGCAAAAATATACAAATTAGGAAAATGAAAAGTTGGACATAAGCATAATAAGAGGATATTTTAAACCTAAAAGCTTTCTTTTATGTTTATGTCCAACTCTATGCACATTGTTTAAATATCTGGAAGACATGGAAACTATCCTAGAGAAATATAATTTAATTTGACTCTAAAAGAGAAAAACCCATTTGGCCAACTTCCATGAAAGAAATAGAGAAAGGGTTAAAGAGATACTTTTCCCCAAAGGTACCAGACTATGATGCTTTCACAGGGGAAGTCTACTAACACTAAAAAGCATGTAATTTGAATGCTATTTTTATTTTCCTGAGTCTAGATGAAGGAGGAACACTTTCAGATTCTTTCTGTAAATTGAGTATAATATTGATACCAAGACCTGACAAAGATTCTACAAAAAAATAAAGAAAATGATATAGACCAATATTCACTTATGAATAGCAATACAAAATTCTTTTTTTAGCAATGCAAAATTCCAAATAAAATATTAACAAACAGAATATTGACTGTGTGGGGTTTATCCCGAGAAAGCAAGAATCATTCATTCTTATAAAATCCATTAATATAATCTAACATATTATTAAATCTAAGGAGAAAAATCACATCATTTTCAGAGATGCTAAAGAATCATTTGGCAAAATTCAATACCCATTCTTTTTTTTTTAATTTTATTTATTTATCAGAGAGAGAGGGGGGAAGAGAGGGAGCACAGGCAGACAGAATGGCAGGCAGAGGCAGAGGGAGAATCAGGCTCCCTGCTGAGCAAGGAGCCCAATGTGGGACTCGATCCCAGGACGCTGGGATCATGACCTGAGCCGAAGGCAGCTGCTTAACCAACTGAGCCACCCAGGTGTCCCTTCAATACCCATTCTTTATAAAAATCATTCAATAAGAGGAATATAGGGTTTCTTCATTGATATGATTTAATTATGTATATGTTTGTGTGTATATCTCCCCAAATCCAGCAGTCCAGCATTTCACTTAACCAGGAAACACTAGGAGCATTTATATGCTAAAATCTGAAACTAGGCCAGGTTGTCTACTTTCTCCACTATAATTTAACATTGTATTGTACACCTCCAATTGTATTGGAGGTAGCAAGCATTATAATTAAAAAACAAGAAGAATTTAGAAGTATAAAATTGGAACTGAGGAGGTAAAACTATCATTATTTATAGATAAGATTATATAGTCAGAAAACCCAAGCAAATCAATAGAAAAACTACCTTAAAACTACCTTAAACATAAACCATAAAATTAATATATAGAAATCATCTAGTTAGAAGATATATATAAGAGGGGCATCTGGCTGGCTCAATTGGTAGAGCATGCCACTCTTGCTCTTGGGGTTGTGAGTTTGAGCCCCAGTTGGGTGTAGAAGTAAGTAAAGTCTTTTTAAAAAAGATACATGGAGGAGAAGGCTCCATTTATAATAGCAACAGAAAAGGTGAAATACTGTCCTAGTCCACTGTAGGTGTTATAACAGAATACCATAGACTGGGTGGCCTATAAACAACAGTAATTTATTTCTCACAGTTCTAGAGGCTGAAAAGCCCAAGATCAAGGCAAACAGATTCCACCTCTGTTGAGGGCTGCTCCTTGGTTCATAGATAGCCATCTTCTAGTTGGGCCCGCTGGGGCACTAATTCCACTCATGAGGGCTCCCACCTCATGACTTAATCACTTTCCAAAAGCCCCACCTCCAAATACCATCACACTGGGGGTTAGGTTTCAACATCCGAATTTTGGAGGCACACAAATGTTTAGTCTACCACAAATACCTAGAAACAAACTTAATAAGAAATGTTCAAAACTTTTATGAGAAAACATTTATAACACTCTGAAGGAACAAACGGAAAGGCATCCATGTTATTAAATAAGAAGATTCAGAATTATAAAGATGTCAAATTAATTTATAAATTTAGTTTAAACTCATTTAAAATACCATTTTTCTCTTTTTCTGAAACTAGACAAGCTGAATTAAAGTTCAAATGAAGGGGCACCTGAATGGCTCAGTTGGTTTAGCATCAGACTCTTTGTTTCAGCTCAGGTCAGGATCTCAGGGTTGTGAGATTGAGTTCACTTCAGGCTTAGTGCTCAGCAGGAGTCTACTTGAGATTCCCTCTCCCTCCCCCTCTGCCCCTCTCCTGGCTATTGCATGCAAACACACATGAACATACTCTCTCTCCTTCTCTCTCTCTCAAATAATAAAGAAATAAAATCTTTTTTAAAAAGTTCAAATGGAAAAATAACAAGCATGCATAGCAGGATATCTCCAAAAAGGAAGAGCAATGCTCTGTAAAAAGACAAAATGATGCTTTAAATCTCCTTTAAATCTAAGGATGCTCAGCTCACTCATAATTTTACTAATGCTCTGTAAAAAGACAAAATGAATATTTATGTACCAAAACTTAAAATCTGTGGGTCATTTGGGAGGTTCTACAATCTGGATCAGGCTCTGTTGATCTCAGCTGGGCTAGTTCATGTGTCTGCCCTAAGACTGATGGCTTGGCTAGAGACCAGATACTATAGGATGCCTTGACTGGAAAGACTAGGCTCATTTCTACATGTCTCTCACATCCTTCCAAGGTTAGCTTGGATATGTCCTTGTAGCAGTGGCAGGGGTCCAAGAGAGGAAACAGATTATGCAAAAGCTTTTTCAAGTCTCTTCTTAATATCAAGTTTGCAACAGTAGCTTGTTGGTTAAAGCAAGTTATATGGGCACACTCAGAGTCAATATAGCAGGGGACTATGAAACATAGACACATGAACAGTTGGGGTCATTAATGCAATCTATCACTAACAACAACTCAAAATCCAGAATGCATTAAAAATACATAAATTTGTTTACATAAAATAAAACAAAACTTGCCTGGAAAAAATCCATTAGCAAAGTCAAAAGGATTACAAACTGAGGAAAAACACTGAAAAATGATATAATTCACAAAAGTCTAATCTCTCTAATTATATAACAATATTCTAGAAATCAAGGAAAGGCCAATAATCCAACAGAAGAATACAGGATATATATAGACAATTCAGAGAAAAATGATATAAAATTGACCCTTAAACATGTGAAAAGATGCTCAGCCTCACTCATAATAAGAGATATATAAACTAAAACTACCATAAGATACAATTTCTTACCTATTACATTCTAAAAGATCTAAGTCTTTAACAGTACACTTTGTTGGTGCAGCTGTGGTAAAACAGATAAACTCATACATGGATGGTAATTACAAAATGGTACACCTATGGAGGGAATTTTGGCAACATCTACCAGTTACAAATATAATTATTGGAATTTATCCTACATAATTATCTGTGCATGTATGAAATGTCTATTATGGCACCCATTTGTAATACCAAAGGACTAAAAACATCCCAAGCATCCACAATGGGGGACTGCAATCATTAAAAAAACCCATTATATATCCACATAATAGAACACTTTGAATGAGTACTCTTGCACTTCCATACAGTGACTTCCTATGTACAGGAAACTCTAATGCTCTGACATGGAAAGACCTCCAGGATGTATTATTAAGAGAAATAAGCAACGTGTATATACATGTATAAGCAAGGGGAGATTCAGTAAGATACATTTATGTTTGTTTGTATCTGCATAAAGAAACACTGGACGAATAAAAAAATAAACTAGTAAAACCGGTAACTGTGAATCAAAACAGTATGGTACTGTCATTAAAAAAAAAAACAGGCACATAGATCAGTAGAAAAGAATAGAGAGCCTAGAAATAAACTCATGATTACATGGTCAATTAATCTATGACAAAAAAGGTTTAAGAATATACAATGAAAATACAGTCTCTTCAACAAATGGTGCTGGAAAAACTGGATGGCTATATGAAAAAGAATAAAACTGGACCACTTTCTTACACCATACACAAAATAAATTCAAAATAAAGACCTAAAATGTGAGACCTGAAACCATAAAACTCCTAGAAGAAAACATAGGCAGTAATTTCTTGGACGCCAGTGACAGAAATATTTTTCTAGATAAAGAAAACAAAAGTAAAAGTACACTATTGGGATTATGCCAAAAGAAGAAGCTTGTGCATGGCAAAGGGCAGCATCAATAAAGTGCAAAGGCAACCTACTAAATGGTAGATGATATTCACAAATGGTAGATTTGATAAGGATCGATATCCAAAATATAGAAAGAACTTAAAGAACTCAACACCAAGAAAAAAAATACAATTAAAAAATGGACAGAGGGCCTGAATAGACATTTTCCCAAAGAAGACATAGAGGTGGTGAACAGACCTATGAAAAGATGCTCAACATCCATAATCATCAGGAAATGCAAATCAAAATCACAGTGATGGGGCACTTGGGTGACTCAGTCTGCTAAGCATTTGCCTTTGGCTCAGGTCATGATCCCAAGCTCCTGGGATCAAGTCCTGTATTGGGCTCTGCTTCTCCCTCTGCCTGCTGCTCCCGCTGCTTGTGCACTTTCTCTCTCTCTGAAAAGAAATAAAATCTTTAACAAAAAACTGCAGTGAGATATCACCTCGCACATGTCTGAATGGTTGTTAACCAAAAACACAAGAAATAACAAGTGTTGGAGAGGATGTGGACAGAAAGGAATCCTGGAAAACTATAGGTGGGAATGCAAATTGGTGCAAAACAGTATAGAGACTCCTCCAAAAATTAAAAATAGAATTATATGATCCAGTAATTCCACCATGGGGTATTTACCCAAGAAAATGAAAACACTAATTTGAAAAGATACTTGCATCCCTATGTTTATTGTAACATTATTTATAATAGCCAAATATGGAAGCAACCCAAGCATCCATCAATAGATGAATGGTTAAAGAAGATGTGGTCTATATCAAATAGTAGTGTGTGTGTGTGTGTGTGTGTGTGTGTGTATAAAATCAAACTTCTTATCAAATAGATCACTGGCCTTTGAATTTAGGATGTTTCAATAATGTGATACTTTTCTGTAGAATCTGATTAACAGAACATTCTAAGAGGGAGATTTACTGTAAGGTACCTACATACCTCCACCATGTATTTGTTAATTTTGTCTTTCCTTATTCTGGGGGAGATGGCCTGTTCAGTTACTGGGTTGTCTATTTGATACATTAAAGAAACAATATACAAAGATAAAAATTAAGGAGGCATTCTCTACTTCTTTCCTTCCCCTTACTTCCTTTTTTCCTTCCAGTCATTGCTGTCCCTTTTTTGGTACCATTCTTATTTCATAATGTTCCTTGTTGAACTTAAAAAAAAAATTCTTAAGGTGGAAAGAAACTTGAAATCAGTATCTGTGACCAAAATGACTGTACAAAGATACTAGATAGAGATCAGTATGTATGTTTTGTTTTCTAAAAAGCATGTTAAAATATTGGGTTTCTTTGAACCTCTTGTCATTCATAGAGTCTGTCTTGATTGTTGAAAGTAAACTCAAGTATAAGAAAAAATTATTAAGGGGCACCTGGGTGGCTCAGTGGGTTAAGCCTCTGCCTTTGGCTCAGGTCATGATCTCAGGGTCTTGGGATTGAGCCCCGCGTCAGTCTCCCTGCTTAGCGGGGAGCCTGCTTCCCCCTCTCTCTCTGTGCCGGCCTCTCTGCCTACTTGTGATCTCTCTCTCTCTCTCTGTTAAACAAATAAATAAAATCTTAAAAAAAGAAAAAAGAAAAAATATTAAATATAAAATATTCTGTATATAATGGAATACTATGCAGCCATAAAAAAGAATGAGATCTTGCCATTTGCAACAACATGGATGGACACAAAGAGTATAATGTTGAGTGAAATAAGTCAGAGAAAGATAATACCATATGATTTCATTCACATGTGGAATTTAATAAACAAAACAAATGAGCAAAGGAAAAAGGAGACTAAACAAAACAGAACAAAACAAAACCATACTAGACTCTTAAATACAGAGAATGAATTGGAGGTTGCCAGAGGGGAGGTGGCTGGGGGGAAGGGTGAAATAAGTAAAGGGGATTAGGTGTACACTTATCTTGGTGAACACTGAGTAATGTATAGAATTATTGAATCATTATACCTGAAACTAATATAACACTGCATGTTAATTATATTTCAATAAGAAATTTAAAAAGTGTGGTAACTGCTGGGGGTGGGTATTGTGGCAATTGGGTGAAATGGACAAGAGTGACACTTTTCAAAGTATAATTTTTATTTGGTTTTGATATTCAAAATGTATGTGTATTATCTATTCAAAAATAAATAAATATAAAATATTCACAATTGTAACAAAACTACAAAGCAACTAGGAATTAAATTAGTAAAAATACACAATTCCAAAGAGAAAACTTGAAACTCTTTTTTTTTAAAAAAGAATTTTTTTTTAAAGATTTTATTTATTTATTTGACAGGCAGAGATCACAAGTAGGCGGGGAGGCAGGCAGAGAGAGAGGAGGAAGCAGGTTCCCTGATGAGCAGAGAGCCTGATGCGGGGCTCGATCCCAGGACCCTGGGATCATGACCTGAGCCGAAGGCAGAGGCTTTAACTCACTGAGCCACCCAGGTGCCCATTGAAACTCTTAATAAAGGACACAGAAGGTGAATTCAACAAATGAGGGGATATTCAATATTCTTGGATATTATTTTGATGTCAATTCTCTAAAATTAATCTATAAATTTAGTGTGATCCCATTAAAAATTCCACTTGGATTCTGAAGAGCCTGATAAATTCTTTTTTAAAATTTATGTGGGGATATAGCTAAGACAATACTAAAAGAAGACTAAAGCGGAGGTACTTGCCCTATCATTTTATATTACAAAATGTCAAAAGCAAGGCAGTATTAGTGCAAGAACTGAGACAGACTTGTGCATGTGTGTCTCATGTGACAAAGGTGGCCCAGCAAATCAATGAAAAAGTAAGGTTTGTTTGGTGTTTGATGGTGGGAAATGTGGCTCACTGTGTATAGAAAAAATAAAATTGCATCTCTATCTATCAGTACATATGAGAGTGGATTCTACACGAATTAAAACCTAAAGGTGAAAGATGAAACTATAAGGTTAATAGAAAAAAAATAGGAGAATAGCTTTTGATCTGAGAGGAGGGAACTAGTTTTTAAATAAAACCCCCAAACCAGAAACCATAGAATAAAAATTTGATGGATTGGGTTACATTAAAAAGAACAATTTCTATTAAAATTCAATAACTTCTGTTCTATTATTCTAAATTTTATTTATTTATTTATCTAAATTTTATTTATCTAATATTGATACTAAAATTCAACAATATCTATTCTATTATTAAGGCTAACTTAAAAAAGTTAAAATAGGGAGAGAATATTTGCAATGTCTGAAACTGACACAGGACTAGAAGCTACGCTCCATAAGGAACTCTAGCAAATCAATAGGAGAGATAGGAAACTCACTGGAAAAAATGGGCCAACTATATAAGCAGGCACTTTACAAAAGAGGCATTTAACACACATATGAAGTGATGCTGAAAAATTCATTAGTAATCAGAGAAATGCAAACTAAATCAAAATAATACTTTATACTTTTTGGACTGGCAAAAAGTAGAAATCCGGAAAAAGTCAAGTGTTAGTGAGCACGTAGGGACACAGGAATCCTTGTACACTGAAGGTAAAACAGTGGAATGGTGTAGTTCTCCCAGAGAACCACCTAGCAGTATTGGTGTTCTTAGTCAAACTAAGTATATGCACACTTTATGATGCAATCATAAGTTCTGAGTGTATGTTTCAAAGAAATTCTCATACAGGCCAATAAGGGGACATACACAGGAATATTCATCAAAGTTTTATTTGTGGTATCAGCAAGCTGGAAGCAATCTTGCTGTGTCTATCATTGGAATATTCAGGGAAAATGTGAAGGCAGGCTGTGGTTAGCATGAGCAGGTAGAAGAAATGGATTGGATGTACACACAGACATATGGATAGACTTTAAAACACAAGGCTGAATGAAAAAAAAAGTAGGATATCAATGAGATATCAATGCAATGAGATATCAATGAGATAAAAATGCACACATAAAACATCCTCCATAGTGGGACAACCTGATAGTATGTGCCTCCTGAGGTGATACAATATGAAGTAAATGATTATTGGTGAAAACACTTAATCTGAATCTAATCATGTGGAAAGAGCAGATTAATCTAGATGTGGGACATTCTATAAGAAATTGCCTAGACTCTTCAAAAACATCAATGTAAAAGAAAACACACACACAAAATATAGTAGTATTCCAGATTAAAAGAAGTTGAAGTGTGTAAACCTGGTGATTCACAGACCTGTACCCCTGGGGATAAAAATATATGTTTATAAAAAATAAAAAATTATATTAAAAAAAAAGAAGTTAAAGCAAAACAACAACCAAATATAATGCATAAAACTTGATTAGATCCTGGGATCAAAAAATGATCAGCTCTAACAACATTTTGGGCACAATTTGAAAATCTGAATATAGGGTATCTTTAATGGTATTACTGAATTATTGTTAAATTTTCTTACGTATGATAATGGCATTGTAGTGGTGTAGAATGTTATTATTCTTGTAGATGTATGCTGAATTATTTAGGGATGTTATGTTACATTGTCTGCAACTTTCATATAGTTCATCAAAAAAGAAAGGGTATACATATACACATAAACAGAAGTAGAACAAGTCTGGAAAAATATTAAGGGTATATGGACTTTCATTGTACTATTTTTCAAATGTTCTGAATTTTGAAAAAGTGAAAAATAAAAATTTTGAGGAAATACATGCACCCCAAACAATAATACATATTTTGCAAGAACACATATCAACAAAAAATCTGCATAAAATACCACAGAATGGATAACTATGTGGGAAATAAGAGTTTGAAGTAGAGATTAAGGTGAATTTAAAACTACAAAAACCTCTCTGTAAAGTAATTCATATTCATTTTGACTATGGAAAACACAGAAAAGCACAATGAAGACAACAAAATTCACTGATAATCTCATTTTCTCTGTCAGTAGATCTCAAGTATGATACCTGGACTAGTAGCAGCCCCAGGCGATTCTTCTCCCTCTCTCTCCCCTCTTCTTTTCCATCATCATCATCGTTTGGAAACTTATTAGAAATTCAAATTCCTGGGCCCTGCCAGACTTACTGAAACACAGCTCTGGGCAGAGGGCCCAGCAATCAGTGTTCTGACAAGCCCTCCCACTGACATTGATGCTGGCCAAAGCTTGAGATCCACTGATCTAGATTTAACCGTCACTAAATTTGTTACAGATCTTGTATTCTTTCTAAAAAAGGTATGAAATATTTCAGGCATACAAATAAGTATAGAGAATAATATAGCACACACCCATGTACCTACTACCCAGATAAAATATTAGACAAACAGTTGAAGTTCCCTGTGTATCTCTTTCTGTTCCTTTGCTTTCTTCCCCATAACTAATCACCATTCTGCATTTTCTATTTAACTCTCTTTTAAAAATATTGTTTATATATTTATATAATCTATAAATAATTTAGTGCATTGTTTTCTAGATTTAAAAAGTCTATATAGGAGTACCTGCCTGGTTAAGTCAGTAGAGCACCCAACTCTTGATCTTGGGGTCATATGGGTTCAAGCCCCACATTAGGTCTACAGATTATTTAAATATTTTTAAAAATCTACGTAAATGTCTCATATATCATATGTCCTCCTATAATTTATATTTTATCTCAGCAGTGTTTTTTTGAAATTTATCTGGGTTGATATATGCGACTGAATTTCATTTTTTCTGCTGCTCTTCAGTATTCTATTGTATGGTTGTACTGCTATTTATTCATTCTCCTATTGGTGAATTTTTAGATTGTTCAGATTTTTTTCTGTATCATAAACAGTTATGCATTGAATATTCTTGCTCATGCCTCCTTGTGCATATGTGTAAGAATTTCTCTAGGACTTAAAGTCTAGAGGTTAAATATATCTTTACCAGTAGAATTGCAGGGTCCCAGGGCCCACCTTCAACTATTCTGGATAATTTCCTAATTGTTTTCCAAAGTAGTAACACCAATTTCTTTCTTATTAAGGATTTCGTTGCATTTTTTTCCTTATAGTTTGGATAAGGACTGGGACTTCATCCTTATAGTTTTGGATAGGGACTGGGACTTCTGGGACTTCGTTGAGAAAGTCTTTGCCCAGTTGTAGGTGACAAAGATAATTTCTCACCATCTTACATGGAAATAAGTAGGGATCCAGTTTTTTTCTCTCCTTATGGTGAGTCAAATTTCCCAGTGCTATTTATGAAATTGTCCATTTCCTATTGATTTGTGGTGCAGGCCTACAAACTCACACATTTCACATATATTTGCTGAAGCCTGATTTGAACCTAGTCTTGTGTTGAGGTCTTTAAGATATATGGCCCCTAGTCTCAGGAGGTGAGGCTGCATCTCCATTTATGTGGAGATGCCTCCAAATAAATGATTACAGCATTAAGGGATAAATGCAGAAAGGTGTTCTGAGTTTCTAACTCAGCTGGGAAAGTTCATTTATGTGACGAGAGTTAGGTCTTAAAGAAACAGGAAGAATTTGCTAATGCAGGGGTAAGGGAGAAGATGGTTAGGGCTCCTATGGAGTCCGCAGTTTTGTGTATCTCCAGGGTGAGAGGTTCGACGCCTTTCATCAACGTAGGGGCACTGAGTAGTGCATAAGCAAGGGGTTGGAGTGGGCAGAGGGAGTCATTTTCTGCTTGGATATTCTGGAAGTGGAGGAACATACCCTAGGGGTAGTGGGGCTGGGCCCTACCCCAAAGTTTAAGTTTGAGAAAGAGAAGGGGCTGGGATTAAATTACCAGAAAGAAGACACTTTCAGGCTGGTATTTGCTGTTCTTAAGGGGTGACCTCATTCACCAGCCACGTCAGGAGCTCCTCAAGATGGTTTATAAAGAAATCCTTGTTTGTTCCCACTTCAGAGATATATATTCATTCCCTTTTTTATTTGCCACCCTGGGGCCAAAGGGAAGGAGAAAGGAGCGGGGGAGGAGGACAAGGAGGACAAACGGGTGGGAGAGACATTTAGTTGTTCAGTTCCTGGGTCTGACCATGGATTTGAACTTCCGCATAAAGAGTTGAAAGTGCCTGCCTCAGGGTTTGTCTGGTGCCTTACAAACCAGAAAGGTTGTTGGGAACAGCTAACCAAGTCACTTTTTAGGTGGGGAGCACTCGGCAAGACATGTGACCCAGGCGGCCATTTTCCCACACCCTGCCCGTCGCCATCTTCCTTTGTAGACAAAGGGACTGACCAGCGCTCTTCTCTGATGCGGTGGTGGGGACTGCTTGGTCACTATGCTCCGGGAACACGCATATTTGAGCTCACGCAGAGGCCCACAGACAAGATCTTGGCTTACAAGTAGATTATACATCCGCACTAGTCGACCCGCCGCTCCCACCCTACCCCCTCTCGGTTTCTTCCTCACCTCACGGGGTATCAGGGAGGCGGGACCAGTACGCCTGCGGAGTAGGGGTGGCGGGCGCGAGCCGTCAATCCGAAGCCCCGCCCTTTGGGAGGGGGAAGCAAGGAGGGCAAATCGGCGCCGCAAGGCTGGGATCCGGAAGTCGGAGCCTAGCGGCGCGAGCGCAACCTGCAGACTAACCCTATCGTGGTGCCATTCTCTCCCGTCTGATCCCCGCCGGAAGTGGAGGTAAGAGACGACTCTCCCGTTTTCTCGTTGTGAGCGCGCTCTCTCAGCCAGCTGCGCGGTGGGGATCGTGTATTTAAGGTGGAAGCTAGAATTGTCTTCCAGCCTGGAATGGACAGATAGAGAACCGGCTCTCATCCATGGTAGGTAGAAGGGCCTAGATTAGGAAGAGGGATTGCTCCGTAAATGGGCAATGTGCCTAAATGCACTCTCGCTGGATAAAGGAGCACGGTCCCATCCCATCCAGCCAGGTGTACATCCCTGGTTACAAAATGTAGAAAGTCACAGACCCCACTTGTGTGGAGAAGCATCGAGTGCCCTCTTGCCTTCAGGATAGCAAGGCTCCATTCTGCACTCTTCCAGTGTAGACAGGCGTCTCCATGTGGCGACTTCGATCCTACGGTTATAGAGACATACCGCCCTCCCCACCTCGGGTGAGCGGTGTGGACCTTTACTGGCGCGGAGGCACACAGATCCGCCTCCATGCCCCTTCCCTTTGGACAGAGGCTTTGATGTATTACCTCCTCTGCAGACATACACTCCCGCCTTTCCCGGCCGGACCCCCGTACAGAGGAGCTTAGAAACGTTTAGTATACAGAGACTGAAGAGATGGAGACTTCCCTGCCTCGCACCTCTGTAACTAATTGTGGAAGCCCCGCCCCCACTACTGCAGAGATGTTAGGTCACCCCTCTTCTAAGTGGTTGCCACGTGCCTCAGCCCATAGAGAACCAAGCATATTTTCCTCCTCTTGCCTAGAGTGAGTCCCCATTGTGGAAAATCAGACCTGACTCCTCACCCCACCCCATAAGGAGGCGCTGGTTTGCCGAATTTGTAAAGGCCCGGCCCCAAAAATGCCCTGTAGCAAAGAGAAACAATCCTTAACCCTGAATGTTGTCAGATCTGCCCGTTATGGGGCCCCCCCCCCCCCGGTGGAGAGGCTCAGATTTGTTCTCCTTTTGAGGTAAACAAAGATCATCCGTCCCTTCCTCCTTCCCCCAAAGATTTGGAATTCCCAAAAGTAGCAAATGAGAGATAGCCCCCCCACCACCACCACCACGGGAGCAGAGAGGTGCAGCATCCCCCGCAGTGTTGAGAGGCAGTGACATCACTGATCACCGTACATATTTTGTGTGTGTGAGCTCCCCGCTTACCCAAGGTAGATGAGCTCAAATCTCTTTTTCTCCATTCAGGGTAACCGCCCCCCTCTTTGCAAAGTGTAAGGGCTGGTCCACTGAATTTATAGCTGTGTTCCTTCCATGCGGAGAACCAGAGGTCCTGTTCCTATCAGTGTTAGCACACTGCTGACTTCAACCCATATAAAAGATAAACAGATTGTTCCCCATCCCACCCCTATGGAAGGGTCCAGAATAGCCCACAGCAGGCAAGGCGCAGACCCCATTCATGAAAAACTGCCTATCTCCCTCTCCCCGCTTTGTTAGTCTGTCAACTAATGTCACCTTGTAGTGGAGACAGGCATATCATCTTCCTTTACCCCAGCCCTCCCAAGAGTAAAGAGACCCAGGACTCCTCCCCACCAACTTAGAGATGTACAGACCTGCACTTTTCTCCCATGTGGCAGAGATGCACATAGCCACTTTGTTGGTTTTCCTAGTTCCTCTGCACCCCAGAGTAGAGCAGCAGAAGGCATCTCCTTACCCCACTCACCGAGGAACAGACCCCAACCACACATGCAGGCATACACTCTCCCCTCCCACCGACCAAGATTTTGCACTGACTCCTAGCTTTAGTTTAATAAACACAGATTAAAAGCGTTGTTCTGCAGTCCCATTTCCTTAAGGTAGACTCCTGGTATCCATCTGTCTTTCCCCCTACTTCCAGGGTAGAGCAGATATAGAACGCCCTACTTGGGAAAGGAGGTACTATTAATATGTAGAAACAGGCCATCCTTGTGTACCCCATCCCCTTAGCATGGAGAGGGTTAGTACTAAGGCATATAACACTGAGGACCAAGGATTTCATATGATAAATTGAGGCACTGTCTTCACCCAGGAAGAGAGGTTTAGACTTAGCTTCCTTTTGGATAGTGTGATGCTGCTTTCCCTGTGTAGACAGCTACACCAGGCCCCAACTCCATTATAGCTTCTTCTCCTAGTTTCTCCAATTGTTAGGGCTTCCTTATCAAGTTCTTTTCACATGTCATTTTGCCTGTAGGGGGCTTGGAAGGGGGCTTGTGGCATTGTGGTCCTTCCACCTGTCTTCACATTGGTTCTTCCATTCTGACAGGAAGAAGGCCTGCAGATTTAAACCTACCTGCTTTCAAGCCAGTCATCATGATGAAACATAGACACAGTGAGTTTCTTTTATCACTCCCCTCCCAGTGATAAGCTTTCATGACTATTTGTGGTATTTCATGGCAACTTTTTAAAGTTTATTCTTTAAATTTCTTTAAAACATTTTAATTCCAGGAAAGTTAACATACAATGTTATATTAGTTCTAGGTGTACAATATAGTGATTCAGCGCTTCCATACATCACCCAGTGCTCACTACAAGTGCACTCCTTAATCCCCATCACCTATTTCCCCCATTTCCCCCACCTCTCCTCTGGTAAGCATCAGTTTGTTCTCTGTAGTTAAGAGTCTGTTTCTTGGCTTGTCTCTTTCTCTTTCTTTTCTTTTTTTTTTTTAACCTTGCTCATTTGTTTTGTTTCTTAAAATTACACATTTGAGTGAAAGCATATGGTATTTGTCTTTCTCTGACTTATTTTGGCTTAGCTTTATACTCTTATACACTTACTTGCTTAGCATTATACTCTCTTACTCTATCCATATCGTTGCAAATGGCAAGATTTCATTCTTTTTTATGGTTGAGTAATAGTCTGTTGGATATATACACCACATCTTTATCCATCCATCAGTTGAGGGGAGGTGCCTCATGGTGCAGCTAGCTACTTGAGCTTGGGCTTTTTCCATAATTTGATAATTGTAAATAATGTTGCTATAAACATGAGGGTGCATGTATCCCTTTGAATTAGTGTTTTGGTAAATATCCAGTAGTGTGATCACAGGATCCTAGGTTAGTTCTGTTTTTAAAAAATTGCTCTGTATGGCATGGGGGAATGGGGCAAAATGGGTGAAGGGGAGTGAGAGATACAGGCTTTCAGTTATGGAATGAATAAGTCTTGGGATTAAAAGCTACAGTATAGGGAATAGAGTTGGTGGTATTGTAGCACTGTATGGTGACAGATGGTGGCTATACTTGGGGTGAGGAGAGCATAATGCATAGACTTAGACTTATCTTGTGGAATCACTATGTTGTATGCCTGAAACTAGTATAACATTGTGTGTCAACTATACTAAAATAATAATTAAAAAAAAAACTCAAAAAAATTGCTCAGTATGTACCAGATCATTTACTCTGTCTTCCACGTATGGTATCATTGTTGTCTTCCCAACTTCTTTGGGGGTGGTGTTCCCCTTATCCCTCATTCCCATTTTACAGTTGAGGAAACTGAGACTCAGCACAGTTAACTGACTTGATCTGAGGTGAATAGCAGTAAATGCCAGTGGGGACAAATTGCTGTTCTTTTTGCCTTCGAGATGCTTTTCTTCCCTTCTACCTCATTCTTCAGCTGGATAACTCTTGCTAATTTCTCAGATTTCAACTTACACATCACTTCCTCTAGGAATCTCTCCCATTAAGCTTCTCTTTTGGTTTCCATGGTCTGAGCCCCTAGGAACTGGGGCTATTGACACTGTATAAATGGGTCTGTCTCCTCCACTGCACTGTTAACTTCTCACTCATACCTGGTTTATCTTTTTGTCTCAAGGGCCCAGCATAACTGGTCATAGCCATTTGGTACTAACTTTGTGCCAGGCACTGGAATGTCTCCATAGTGCTCTTCCTCCCACTATGCTTAAAGCTTACAGAGAGAAGACAAATGTGATACTTGACTTTCCTGTGTAAGAGGGAAGGCAAGGTCATTAGGGCAGGTCTGGTTCTGTGCTTCCTGCCTTTATCTTGCTGTAATCCACATAGAAAATGACAACATAGACTAGACAAGACTTGTGCAACTCAGTGATCCCATACTCTGTGTGAATGGTGGCCCTGCCTGTGTGGGCTTGGTGGAAAAAAATTCAATACACTTATTTTATATAATCATACAAAAATTTTTACAAGAATCAGACTTTGGCTAGGTCACTACCAAAAGCAAATAATCATTTTTTTCAAGTAACACAAGAAATATGAACAAAATTACTTATATTTTATTTAAGAACATCAAATACCAGAGGACAATAAAATTACTGATAGTGATGAAAAAGATAGTAATTAGTTGGTTAAATGGAGTATATGCATACAAAAGAACATTGGTAGTTTATAAAGATTTTATTTATATATTAGAGAGAGAGAGAGAGAATGAGCAGGGGGAGCGGCAGGCCAAGGGAGAGGGAGAAGCAGACTCCCTGCTGAGCAGAGAGCCCGATGTGGGGCTCGATCCCAGGACCCTGGGATCATGACCTGAGCCAAAGGTAGACGCTTAACCGACTGAGCCATCCAGGTGCCAACTATGAGAACCCTGGCAGTTTAAAATAAAGGAGGAAGTACTGTATGAAAAGATTATATAGAAAGACTATTATATGGAAGAACTATTTGATCGAAAGATCTCCAGGATTTGTTAAGTGAAAAAAGCAAGTTGTCAACAGGAGGACATACTGTTATCTTTAATGGGAGAAAATGGGGGGAAATAAGATTACCTATATTTGCGTTTGCACTAATAAGTGGTTTCTTGTTGCAATGAGGAAAGTGGTTAGGGAAAAGTGTGGAAGACCTCTCACAATACACCTTCTTATTTTGGAACCGTATGACCATTACCTGTTAAAGAACAATCATATACATCTACATGAGTGGGAAAAATCGTGAATATTAAAAAAAAACTTTACATGTGCTCATAAAACACAGACTATGATTGGCAAATTGCAATTAAGTAATGATCAGGCTAAGTGGAGTGACTGCAGTGGAAGGTGGGGGAGGTGCCTCATGTTGTAGCTGTCTGAGCTCTCAGCAATACCTTGGACCCAAATGGTAATGATAATGGTCAAATCTGGGGAGGTTATTGAGGAGCCCTGCAAGGAGTGTTTTCTCCTTACTAAGTGATGTATTTTTTTTTTATTGTGTCCCTGTATCTGACACAGGCCCTCAGTTTCCAGGGACATTAGGCAGATAGTAATTATTGAGTAAAATGGCCAGTCCTGGTTCATTCCCAACCTCACATTCTTTTCATTGCAACATGAGTACTTTGGAAGAGAAGGAGATTCCATCGAGGTCTGTTATTGTTACAGGGAAATTTGATCTGTGCATATTCATATGTTTGGTCTAATTTCTGCCATTTTATTTTTTATTTTTTGTTTATTTCTTCTTAGTCTTTTATTTATTTACTTTTCAAGTTCAAAAAAATTCCTCCACCAGTGATTATAAAGTTTTTTTAGAAGATTTTGTTAATGATTTGTCAGAGAGAGAGCACGTGGCAGGCAGAGGAGGAAGCTGGTTCCCCGTTGAGCAAGGAGTCCAATGAAGGACTGGATCCCAGGACTTTGGGATCATGACCTAAGCCGAAGGCAGTTGTTTAACTGACTGAGCCACCCAGGTTTCCCCCAGTGATTATAAAGTTATGTTGTAGTTGCATTCATGTTTATATCAGACATAATTAAACTTCAGCTTCTCTTGTCACTTTACCAAAGTTAAGTAATAACTATTTTTTATCCTGTCATTCCAAAGTAAGATCATGCTTTCATGATTTTACTTCTCTTCTACTTCTCTCCAACCCCTGTTGCTTGATTCCAGGATTTTGTTGAAATAATTTGGTATTTTGGTTCTGAGCTATTTCCTTATGATATGCTTCCTGGTTTTTAAAAATCTTTTCTAAAAATGTATTAGAGTTTTTAGTTATTTTAGTAGCATTTTAAAGATTAATGGTAAGTTTTAAAAAAATTTAATGGTAAGTTTTAATAGATTTCCTGCCCATCATTATTTGTTTCCTTTAGCTTTAGATCTTTATTCTGAGTTAATTTTTATTTTTGTTGGTATACTTCCTTAAGGACAATTGACTCTTGAACAACATGGGGGTTAGGGACCCCGAGCCCCTGTGCAGTCAAGAATCAACATAGAACTTTTGATTTCCCCAAAACTTCACTACTAATAGACTACTACTACTGACTGGAAGCCTTACCAGTAACATGAACAGTCTATTAACACATATTTTGTTAGATGTCTCTCTACCGTATTCTTCCAATACAAGAAGTTAGAGGAAAGACAGTGTTATTAAGAAAATTGGAAGGAAGAGGAAACACAATTACAGTACTACATGTATTTATAAAAAAAAATCTGTGTGTAAGTGAGTCTGCGGAGTTCAAACTCAAGTTGTTCAAGGGTCATCTCTAGTTTTACCAGAACACAGGTGCTGATCTTTGCATATCTGAAAATGCTTTTTAACTTTTTGTAAGTGATCTGTTGCTTAAGTATAGTAATTTAGCTTGGTATGTAGTTCCTTGTTTCAGAACTTTGGTATGGGGCGCATGGGTGGCGCACTTGGTTAAGCGTCCAGCTCTTGGATTCAGCTCAGGTCATAATCTCAGGGTTGGGAGATTGAATCCCTTGTCAGGCTTCATGCTCAGGGAGGAGTCTGCTTCAAATTATCTCTCCTTCCTCTGCCCCTCCCGCTCGTGCTCACTCTTTCTCTCTCTCCCTCAAATAAATAAAAAATCTTTTTAAAAAAGAACTTTGTAATGGTTATTCTATCTTAAATGTTAAGAGTTGTATATTTGCTTTTGTTGGAAACTCCTGTTTGGAAGTTTATGAGATTTTCTTTTTATCCTTAGAGTTAAGAATTTTCATCAGGGTATCCCTATGGTATGTCTTTTTTTGTTAGTCTTGGTGTTCCATGAGCCTTTCTAATCTGAACGCTCAAGACTGTTTTCAATTGAAAGAACCTTCATCTGTTATTTTAAAAAGTAATTGCTTCTCCATCTGTGCCTTTTTCTCTTTTAGGAACTCCTGTTATTTAGATATCAGCTCTCCTGGGCCCATTCTCCATTTTTAAATTTTTACTCATAATTTCCATTTCTTTAGATTTTTGCTTTAAGCAAGCTCTTCTCTTGATCTTCCAGCTTATTAGTTTGGTTATTAGTGGTGTCTGTGTTGTTTTTTACTACATCTGTTGAATTTTTATTCAGTATTAAGTTTTGAGAATTTTTTTTCTCACACAGTTCCTTTGAGGTATCTTTTTGAATCTCCTTAAGTATTTGCAATAGTATTTAAATTGTGTTTCCTATATTAACTCTGCTTCAGTGTGAACCACCTTATGTGGTTGGGGAGCATGTTCTCTGGTAATTCCAAGCTGCTCCTATATTTGTTTGTATATATCCTGACCTTCCAGAACCTCCCCCTCTAGAAATTCCTTTAGCCCCCTTGCAGGTAGTAAGAATTAAGGCAGCCATTCTTCCCCGAGAAGCCAACTGTAAAGGGAATGGCAGATGGGACTTCTCATGAAGAGGGTGAGGCCTCTTAAGTTCTTGGGCTTTGTTTAGATGTGATTGAAGAAGATGAGCTCTTTCTTCCTTGTATCCAAGGGAGGCCACAGTTTGGCTAAACAGGGCAAGTCCCTTTGGAGGTAATGGCCTGAGCAGGGTAAGCAGGAAGGAGCAGTTCTCTCCCCATGTGCTGAGGGCATCTGCCCTGGCTTAGCCACCTGGGACTCCTCAGATCACCTTCCCATGCCATCAGCCCCCAACTTGAGCTTGGTGCAGCAATTATTGAGTTGCCCCCAGCCAGAAGTTAGGGGAGAGAGAACAGTTAAAAGCAAGCACTCTTCACAGTAACTCTCTTCACAGGATTCCCATAAGCATTTTTTCAGTCTGCATTGAAATAATGTCTCAAACATTTTATCTAGTACTTCCTCTGACCCTGTTGTTGTTACCTCCATGTCTTTGTTGTTCTGGACCTGGACAAACATGGTGTCTCAGTCTTCCTTAGGTTCCCAGTGTGGCCTGGCTTTGATTAAGGTATAAACAAATGTTGGGTAAGTAGATAATGGCTTTTTTTTTTTTCTGTAGAAAATAAAAAACCAGGTAAAGGTTCCAAAGGCTGCAAGAAGGTAAGTTGGCTTGACCCTCAGGTAAGGTATACCCCTTGTTAGGGGTAAGGTCAGGAACAGGTTCCCTGTCCTAGAAGAGATCTAGAAACCCCAGTAGATGTTGGGTCATTCCAGACAGAGCAGCAAATTGGAATCAGAGGATCTGGCTTTCCCTCCCTCTCTGGTTGGCTGTGGTAGGGAATCAGTAGCATTTATTAAGTTTCCACCACAAGCCATATGCTGCTTTGTGCTTGAGTTACCTTGGTGTAGGGATCACCCTATTTTTAAGATGAAGAAACTGAGTCTCGGTGAGAAAGCTCCTAGGTTCAAGGTAGCACAGCTGGGACTTGAGTCTGATTGCCAAGTCCCTGTTGCGCTTGTTGAGGAGGGAGGCCAAAACAAATTGCCTCCAGCTCTTGGTCCTGCTATGAAAGGTGGAGACAGATAAGATAGGCCAGGGCAGTGGTTCTCAAATTTTAACATGGTCAAAGTTCTCAAACCTAAACCAGCCCTCTAGGTGATTACCCAGAATTACCTGGAGGGCTGGTTAAGACACAAATTGCTGCTGGGCCTCACCCTTGAGTTTCTGATTCCTTAGGTCTGTTGTGGCATCCCGTAATTCATATTTCTAACCAGTTCCCAGGTGATGGTGCTGCTCTGGTCCAAGAACCACACTTTGAGAGCTACTTTAGTGTTTCCCTTGGCCTTTACTTGGGAAACTTTTCCATTTGCCCCCACCTTTCTTTGAGTTCTTCTGTCAGTCTCTGCCTAGGAGAGGGAGGGTCTCTTTTTAGCCAGATGGGCAGACCTCTGAGGACAGAGCTCTTCTTTTTGCTTTTTCCTCTCTTTTCCCTACAACTACATTTTTGAGCAGCTTTAACCCTCCAGGAAGAGTGATTTCCATGGGTCCATTAGCTCTGTTTCATTGTTGCCTTTTGTATGGTGACCAGCCTGCAAAACAGAACGGAAAGAAAGCAGCTTCCAAGGTGGCCTCTGCTCCCCAATTTGTTCACTCCAATGACCATGCCAGTCGGGAGGCTGAATTAAAGAAGAAGAGGGTAAGCCCTTGAACTTGGGGGAGGAAGAGGGCCTGGCCTGACTGCCAGGTCCACAGAAGTGGTAACTGGAAGGGCAAAGACCAGAGTTGTTAGGGGTTCTTGAAAAATTTTATTTATTTATTTGACAGCACAAGTAGACAGAGTAGCAGGTGGAGGGAGAGGGAGAAGCAGGGTCCCCACTGAGCAAGGAGCCAGATGTAGGGCTTATCCCAGGACTCTGGGATCATGACCTAAGCCAAAGACAGTCACTTAACCAGCTGAGCCATCCAGGTGCCCCAAGAGTTGTTAGGGTTGTTGAGGCTGTTTGCGGAAGAGGGAAGAAAAGGTGGTCACTTTGATACTTGATTTAGTGTCTCCATTTGCTTATCTCTCCCTCACCTCCCAGTCCATTGCTTCCCTGCTGTGTTCCCACTTCTCCACTGAGACCTCTCCTGTCAACCTCACCAGTTCATTCTGTGACCTCACACTCATGGATAGTCGCCTTCCAACATTTTAAGCCAATTGTCAGGATTTGAGACCATGCTTTCTTTGAAGCACTCTTACTTTGATTTTCTTGTTATCTCCCTCTCCTGGATGTCCTCCTTCCTCTTTCCCAGTCTCTTTTGTTCCTTCCTTTTCCTGCTTTTTAGATGACGGAGCATCCCAAGACCTTGTCCTCTTTCTCCATCTGGTCTTAATTGATTCCCTTTGCCTAGAACACATTCTCACTCAGCTTCACATGCCCTCTTTTTATTGTTCTCTGCCACACTTTCCCTTCCTTCATCTCTTGTTTCCTTTCCCTCAAACCCCTTATCTTCTGCTAACATATCTGCTCTTTCTTTGTATCCCTGCTCCTCCTACCTCTGTCAACTCTGTTTCTTCCCTCTGTCACCTGCTCCCTGTTACTGTAGGTCTCCCATCCCTCCCTTAGGTTACAGACCTAGTCAGCTATAGTCCTGCTGTGTATTCCGTTGTTAGGTTGAGGAGATGAGGGAGAAGCAGCAGGCTGCCCGGGAGCAAGAGAGACACAGACGCAGGACCATCGAGAGCTACTGTCAGGATGTCCTGCAACGCCAGGAGGAATTTGAGCATAAGGTAAGAGAGTAGCCTTCCCTTCTGGTTTAGACTCATTTGGGTTTGCTCAGAAGCATCTATTGCCTTTACCCTGTGAAAGGGAAAGAGGAAAGATGTGAGATCGTTGCAGGGGGACGTTGGAGATGGGTGCAGAGAAGGTGAGAAACAGTGGGGATGGAGGGAGAGAGCTATGAGAGGGAAGCAGAGAGCCATTTTGAGCCTTCTCTGTGATTGGGCAACCTTGGATAGGTACTCTCCTAAGCTGGGCCCCAAAGACTGGATTGGGAGTAGAGGGAGACCTAGGACCAGTGCACAGGGGTAGAGGGAATAAGTATGAGGGAAAGGTTGACAGAGGAGGGTATGTGAAGGGGATACCAACTTCCTCCTTGGACTTATTGCCCTTCTGGAATATATTCTCATTTCACAGAGGATGCACTTTTCAGCTCAAAGTTCCTTTTCTAGCATAAAGTGCATATTTTGGCTTCCCTATCCCATGTTCCCACATGGGTTGTTTTTTTCACTTACACCTCCCCCTCACATTCCTTCCTCTCACACACAGGTGCATACTCAGGTCCCTAGCTAGTGCTTGAACACATACTTGATAGGCACAGATGTGCATCATCTGGTTCTATCCATTCTTTCAGTTTCCAGCTTTATTGGCTGGTCAGTTACTCTTTGGTGTGGGACTCCCATGGCTCCCCCAGCCTGTCATGGTTTCCAAAGCCCCGACTTGTACTCCCTTTTCCCTCGCTGGACCATTCTTTCTTTTTTTTTCCTTTAGGAGGAAGTTCTGCAAGAATTAAATATGTTTCCTCAGTTGGATGATGAGGCGACAAGGAAGGCTTATTACAAGGAGTTCCGTAAGGTATGGGACCCGTTTTTTTAAGGCTCTTTAGGGAGTGCACCAATCCCATCCCATCTCCTCTCCATTTCTGTTTTTCCTGATTGAGATGGAGACCTTAATTTTTTTTAAAGATTTTATTCATTTATTTGACAGACAGAGATCACAAATAGGCAGAGAGGCAGGCAGAAAGAGAGGAAGGGAAGCAGGCTCCCACTCAGCAGAGAGCCCAATGTGGGGCTCAATCCCAGGACCCTGGGATCATGACCTGAGCCGAAGGCAGAGGCTTTAACCCACTGAGCCACCCAGGCGCCCCAGTGGAGACCTTTCTTTTATGGACCTGCGTGATTCATACCCAGTCCTTTCTCTGCCTTCATCCCCTGTTCTTTGCCCTGCAGGTGGTAGAATACTCTGATGTGATTTTGGAAGTCCTAGATGCCAGGGACCCATTGGGCTGCCGCTGCTTCCAAATGGAGGAGGCTGTCCTGCAGGCAGAAGGCAATAAGAAGCTGGTCCTCGTCTTGAACAAGATTGGTGGGTGTTGGGGCAGAATTGGGTAAGGCAGGGCAGAGACCAGACCTTCTTGAAAGACTAGCTCCGACCAGACCCTGAGACTCAGCAGCTCAGTGGTAGTTAAAACAGTTGTGTGAGGTAGGAATTCGTGTTCAGTTTGTAAAGCCTGGAATCTGAGAGGTGAAATCACTTATTTAAAGACCTACACACACATGCACATGTGCATGCACACACAGACACAGTGAAGCAGAAGTTGGGGATGGGGTCCAAGCCTCTCTGCCTTTTAGTCCCTTGTTCTTGCCATTTTGAGCCTTATTGGCCAACCCCAGAGAGTTCCTGTCTGCCTCAAGCTGGAACCCAAAGACTAGGGCAGAAGAGTATATGGGCTCAGGAGTCACTGAGGTCTGGGTCTTATCCCAGTTGTTCTGTCAATTTTCTCTAGGATCTTGGACAAGTTGTGTCACCTGAGAGGTTTTGTTTCTCTAGCTGTAAAATGGGCTGTGATTGTCCTAATCTCAGAGGGTCGTTGTGAGAATTAATGATAAAGTGCTTGGTGTATGTATGGTTAGTACTCTACAAATGATAGCCATATTCTTATCAGAGTTATTCTTGACATTTGGCCCAACCTAGAATGATCCACAGAGAGAGTGAGAAATGCAATCTTTAGGAAGCCCGGGTTGGAAGGAAAGTATCTGGGACCAAGCAGCTAATTTTCTTATTTTCCCCAGGGGACAGAGGTCCTCTCAGGGAGGGCCAACAGGTCTCCTAGACTAGATTTTCCTTTCTAATCTTAACCTGGGAGCTGGACAGGTACTGATAGGGCCAGGGAGATAAGGAGGTGGGCCTAGCCTTGGGAGTGGGTGGATATATCTTTGGACTGAGCCATTGAAATGATATTCTCCTTATTAGTCCTACCTTGTTCTATTTTCCCCAGACCTGGTCCCCAAAGAGGTTGTAGAGAAGTGGCTGGAGTACCTTCGGAATGAGCTGCCGACTGTGGCTTTTAAGGCCAGCACACAGCATCAGGTCAAAAACCTGGTAAGCTGGGGCCAGGGTTAGAGGAGCATGACTTGCACTAGAGCCTTCAGCCCTTTGGTAATTGAATTGGGCTTTCAACTTTGAGCTTTTTACCTTACTAGATGGCCTTTTAATACTTGTTTTACTTTACTCCTCCTATATTTTAGCTTTTGGGGAAAGTTTTTTTTTCTTCTTTTCAGATATAAAGGAAGTACATACTATCCTAGAAAATTTGGAAAATGTAGTTAACTGTTAGCTTTAAAAAACATATGTCTCCATTTTTCTCTAACACAAATCACACTACTTCTAATGAACACAGAAATACATTTTAGCTGTAAACTATTAAAGTATTACAGAAACATTGATTGTGTTTGAGGAGAGAAACTTGGTGCTGGGGGACATTTTTCAACTTTGCTCTAGGTGTAGAACTTACTCTTTATGAAAACATAAAATAGAAGAAGTAAAAGCAATTACAGACAGCTTTAATATTTTTATCATTACTCTCAATTCTAGGCTCCTTTATCCATACGCAGATGTAACCATTGTTGTTAGCTTGGTGTATATCCTTTCAGATCTTTTTCTGTGCTTTATATATATGTAGATGTATGTGTAAGGAGAAGGAAGTGTTTGGGAGTTTCCTGTGTGTCCTTCTAGGGCTGGCTTTCCCCCTTGACCTTGGCAGATTTTTTAAAATAGAGATGTACTTTTTTGTTGCTAAATAAAATTAGTTTCCAATTTTTAACCATTAAAGCAGTACTTTAGCACATACCCTTGCATATGTTATCTTGGCTGGTAGATGAGTGTTTATATAGGTTGGATACTGAGAGGTGGAGTGGCTATGTATTTTACATTTTCCTAGACACTGACAAATTGCCTCCCTTCCAGTGGCTATACCAGTTTATCTTCCTACCACTGGGGTAGACGAATGTGTGAGAGGGCTTATTTCCCTACATCCTTTCCAACACTTGATATCATTAAGCATTTTAATCTTAACTCATTTGGGAGAACCTGATAACCTTATTTATAATTTTTAGCCTTCTCAATGGCAGAAATGTGATGAGCATCCTTTTCTAACAGCTCTCTTTCACTTGTATTCCACTTTAAGGATCTGTTTCCTTAACCTTTTATTACTGATGGATATTTAGCTTAATTCCTATTTTGCAATGCTGTGGTGGGTAAGGAAAGAGGAGGAGGTAGAAAGGCATTCTGGGCAGAGGATGTGGCATCAGGAGGAAGGAGATGGAAGCTGGAATGGCCTTGTCTTAAGTGAGGAAATAAGAGAAGGTAGGCTGTGGGCCAGAGACTGTCTTCCCACCACAGGCAGGGAAGGCAGTGTCCCTGTTTTGTGGATGAGGGCACTGGGCCCCAGAGAAGGGGAGGATTTGATGCACATACATCTGTAAGAGGCAGAGCTGGAACTCAAACCCGGCCTGACAAGAGGCCAGGGTGCCATCCTTTCCATGCTGAGGGAGGCAAGAGATATGTGTGTCTAGAGAGAGGCAGGGACAGAGAAGACTGAAGACGCAATGACAGTGGAAAAATGGGCCTTGTACAAGCAGGGAGATGGTAGGTATTCAGGGCCTGTGTGAGAAGCCCTCTGCTTCAGCCTTGGGGATTTCGGAGATAACAGGGAGGTGGCCCTGAGAGTTTCACTGAAAGCTGGAAATCTGGACTCAGACTGCATTAACCACCTGATGCCTCTTCTGTAATACCCCTCGTTTTCCAGAATCGTTGCACTGTTCCAGTGGATCAGGCCTCTGAATCACTGCTGAAAAGCAAAGCCTGCTTTGGAGCTGAAAATCTCATGAGGGTTTTGGGGAACTATTGCCGCCTTGGTGAAGTGCGCACCCATATCCGTGTGGGTGTTGTGGGTAAGACCTGTGGGGAGGTTGTGGGGCCCAGTCTTATTCCTTGGGTAGGGGTTTCACTGGGCAAAGGATTCTGGGAGCTTTGTGTTACCCCTCTGGGGAAGAGAGGAGCAGTTCAGGAACTGTTTTGTGATTTGTAATATGTATTGGTGAACATAGGAAGGCATACTGAGAGTCACCCCCATATGTTGAGTGTTAGAACCATGGACCAAATAACATAGGGTTGTGTTTGGATTTGGTGCCATCTCATCCTACCAGAGCTGTGGGTGGTGGAAAGGAGGAGTGAACATATCTCTTTGACAGATAAGAACACTAAGGCCCAGAGAAGGGAAAGGGACTTGTGGGGAGCAGCCTTGTGTGAGACAAGGTAGAGCTAATACTCATACCGGAGCATGTGTGGAACCCAGGGCACTGAGGGAAGGATAATGGGAGAGAGAAGAGGGAAATTGAGAGAAGTAGAGATAGACTGTCAGGGAGAGGAAGTAAAGCCAAAAGAGAAGGATATTGGGGAGAGCTGGATACTGAGAAAAAGGTAGAGATATACAGATCTGAATAGACATAGAAAATGAACTGGGAAATGATGGGATTGGTGAGGAGTGGAAAGGAAAGATGGATTTAAACGACAGAGGCATGCTAAGAGAGGGAGGTAATGATCACAAAAACATACCAGAAGGATATAGAGACCTACAGAGAGAGACATAAGAGGGCTAGATACTTTATGCATATAGAGAGGTAGACAGACAAACCAAAGAAACCATGAGAGAGGGACACCTGGGTGGCTCAGTTGGTTTAGTATCTACTTTGAGCTCAGGTCATGATCCGGTCCTGGGATTAAGTCCAACATTGGACCCGTTGCTCAGCGGGGAGCCTGCTTCTCCCTCTGCCTGCCACTCCCCTGGCTTGTGCTCACACTCTCTCACTCTCTCTATGACAAATAAATAAAATCCTTCAAGAGAAACAATGGAGAGATAGGCAGACACAGATAGATTCCGAGAGTGGTGCACAGGGAAGGAACCAGAACAAAGAGGTAGACAAAGGAACACACACAGTCCTACAAACACATACAGATCCACAAATATATGTACAGATCCACACTTGTGCAGATATGTCTAGACCCAGAGGCAACACACATGCAGACCCAAGTCCTTTGCACGTACTCACCCCAACTCTGTTTCTTGCAAGCAAATAAAGGCACAGAGAGACACGTGTGCTCAGATACACTGGACCTTCAGACTCAGTCACATCCCTAGAGTCACAGAGGGAGTCAAATACACAAACATGTCTATGATGAGATCAATACATATTCACAGAGAAATAGAGACAGGGAAGGCTAGGAATATACAGGCAGAGATAGAAGGAAGCACAGTGAAACATGTGCAGAGGCATACAAACAGAGACAAGCCCATGGAGAGAAGAAACAGGGACTGAGGGAAATTGGCAAAGAGGGACAGAATTTTAAAAAATGAAATCTTGCCACTTTCAATGATATGGATGGAACTAGAAGCTATTATGCTAAGTGAAATAAGTCAGTCAGAGAAAGACAATTATCATATGATCTCACTGATACGTGGAATTTAACAAACAAAATAGGGGATCATAGGGGAAGAGAGGGAAAAATAAAACAAGACGAAGTAAGAGAGGGAGACAAACCATAAGAGACTCTTAATCATAGGAGACAAACAGATTTGCTGGAGGGGAGGGGGTGGGTGGGATGGAGTACTGGTGATGGGCATTAAGGAGGGCACAGGATGTAATGAGCACCGGGTATTATGTAAGAACCATGAATCATTGACTTCCACTTCTGAAGCTAATAATACCTTATATGTTAATTAATTGAATTTAAATTTAAAAAAGCAAAAAATAAAAAGAGGGGCAGGCAGAATTGATGGGGTGGGGAGAATCAGAAAGGTCAACAGCCAGAATGAGAGACAAAGAGAAAAACCAGTAGAGTAAGGTGCTTAGATAGAGCTATGCAGAGAAAGAAATACATGATAGAGGAAAAGACTGAGCGGGAGAAAGTAAACATGGAAAAAAGAGTAATATTTAGAATGAGAACAACCAAGAGATATGCATGTGCATGTATACGCACATGCACATACACATACACACACACACACATATACATTGATGTGCAGAGACTTCCACACATGGGGGATACACACACATAGACACATCCATCATCCATAAGAGAGTTGTCTGTGGGGGCACCTGGGTGCCTCAGTCGCTTAAGCATCTGCCTTCAGCTCAGGTCAGGATCCCAGGGTTCTAGGATCCAGCCCCATGTCAGGCTCCCTGCTCAGTGTGGAGTTTGTTTCTTCCTCTGCCTCTGTCCCCCCGCCCCTGTGCTAGTGCTCTCTCTCTCTTGCTCTCTCAAATAAATAAAATCTTAAAAAGAGCGTTATGTGCATAAATTCTGGCATACAGAGAAGAATGGTGAGAACAAGAGACCTGGTGAGGGGGTGGCCCACAAAGACATCCACAGGCCTGGAGGTACTCATAGATGCTTGAACAGAAAGCATACACCACGGGCAGACAGTGGTTCAGCCCTCTGGAGAGGGCTCTCCCACTACCCACCAGGTGAATTTTACATCAGGACAGATGGTTCTCTGTTCGGCAGACATTTCTTCATGTCTGCCTTCTGTTGGATCGTGTTACAGAGGCCTTGCATTGAGCACCTTTCCCAGGCTGGTTGTAAGTGGGAGGTGAGTGTCATTACTGAGAGAGGGACTTGTCTACCCAGTATGCTCACAAATGGAGGAAAAGGGTAGGTAGGCCATGTTGGGGCTTGGTCAGGGTCTGGGATGGGAAGGCAGGAGGCCAGTCTCTGTTTTTGGCTTCCCCATAGCTTGGTCATTGTCCCTTCCTGTGCTGCCCACATACAGGCTGGCCCAAATGCTCCTGAGGGCCCTTCCTGGCCTGAGTCATCTGCCACTCCTTTGTAGGTCTTCCTAATGTTGGGAAGAGCAGCCTGATCAATAGCCTGAAGCGCAGCCGTGCATGCAGTGTGGGAGCCGTTCCTGGCATCACCAAGTAAGCACCTCCCTGCTCCCCAGCTCCATAGCTCCTCGACTATACTGTTCCCCCGTTTATCGTGTCCTCAGCCCCTGCCCTTCTCCTTATCTTGGCCCAGCCTCTGACTCTTCCCTGGGCATGGGAGTCTCACTAATAGTCCTCATTGATCTGGTACACCCTAGGTGTGGGCCAGGCACTGAGCTGGGTGCTTCCTCCTCAGCTCCTTGAAGTCTCTTAGCCAAGCAAGATGGGGCTATAGGTAAGCAACTCCACTTTCTGGTTGGGGCAGCGGAGGCTCAGAGAATCAGGAGCTTGCTCACAGTCCTGCAGCTTAGTCACCAGTGGCAGGGACTAGAGGAGCATTAGTCCCAGGTCTGTAGGCCCCAGAGCCCCTAGGCCCGCATCTCTCCATCTTCATCAGTGTGCTGTTTGCCCTTCGCCCCTCTCCCAGCTGTGTGCCTGGGACCTAGGGGATACCAGATACATCCCAGCTCATAAGTGCCTTGCAGTCTCTCTTAGCTCCTCTTCCCTGTCCTAGATTCATGCAGGAGGTCTATCTGGACAAGTTCATTCGGCTGCTGGATGCCCCAGGCATTGTCCCAGGACCGAACTCAGAGGTGGGCACCATCCTGCGCAACTGTGTCCACGTGCAGAAGTTGATAGACCCTGTGACCCCGGTAGAGACCATCCTCCAACGCTGTAACCTGGAGGAGGTACAGAAGACTCTTGCTCGTGCCTTGCTCAGCTCCAAGGGCCCTTCATTTTTCCTCATGTTTTTTTTTCATTCTCTCTTCACCAGATTTCCAACTATTATGGCATCTCTGGGTTCCAGACTACTGAGCACTTTCTGACTGCAGTGGCTCACCGCTTGGGGAAGAAGAAGAAGGGAGGCATATATAGTCAGGAGCAGGCAGCCAAAGCTGTTTTGGCTGACTGGGTGAGGTGAGGTGAAGGCTAGGGGTGAGGGTAGACATGTGGAGAGTCAGGTTCCACAAAGTGGGGAGGGTGCATCTCTGTTTATTGCGGTGGTGGGGCAGCCTGGCATCCTGTTTCCTAGGTCAGGGGAAGGCCGAAGCTCCAGATCATGTCCCCATTTGGAATTTGTGGCCAGTGACTATTCAGCAAGTCAGCTTCTTACTGTTTGGAAGCTACTGTGGGTTTTCCTTGTTCTTCATCGTTTATGACGGGAACTCATCCTCTCTTTGATTGGTCATTTGTTCTCTTAATGACATTGCCAGTTTCCTCCTATCTCCCAATGCAGCGGGAAGATCAGCTTCTATACACTCCCACCTGCCACTCACACTCTGCCTGCCCATCTCAGTGCTGAGATCATTAAGGAGATGACTGAAGTCTTTGACATTGAGGATACTGAGCAGGCCAATGAAGACACCATGGAATGTAAGTAGGGGCCAGTGGACTGGCCTGCCTGGTACTTTGTCTTGCCCTAGGTGGGAGGCACATAGACCCAGCAACAAATCCCGTGCTTGACCTTACCCTGCCATGGCCCTACTCTGGCTTTGGGAAAGTTATTTAACCAACTCTAAGCTTAATGTTTTCTTCCACAAGGTGGAGAATTCTAACCTGGGCCATGTGGGTGGTTGTGGACTCTTGGTAGATAGGAAAGAAAGTCTGCAAAGTACTGTGTACACAGTGAGGTGCTCAGGAAATATGAGGGTCCTTTCCCCATCTCTTGGGACCTGGAGTGGACTAAAACACTCCTCTCCAAAACCCCTTCGCTGCTCTAAGCTTTGTCTCAGGTACTGCATGTCTATTCCTAGAGTTTTGTTCTCACCCCCCATTGGTGGGGAGGCACTGGAGTCACAGAAAGCTGGTATTTCCTGAATGGTGCATGGTCAGTGGCAGGCAGAGGTAGTATTTAAAGCAGCTCTTCTGCCCTGAGGTCTAAGACTGTCCCAGCCTGGAGTAGCTAAGTGGATAAAAGAATGGACTGCCTGGAGTTAAATTCAAGTTTTGTTTCCTGTTAGCTCTGTGATGCTGCATACATTACTTCATTTCTCCAAGTCTCAATGGCATCATCTATAAAATGGAGATAGTAGCATTCACCCAGTAAGATGGTCATGAAGACTAACTTAATATGTAAAAACACAGCAGTGCTGGCTTTGAGTGTGTGTTTGGTGAATATTAGTTGTTATTATGGTGATCACTTGCTGGGGTACAGAGATGTGGCTTTGAGAAACTCCTATAGGAAATTTGTTCTCTTCAGGTACTACCATCTGCGACTTTGGCTTATGGCTTCTCCTTCCTTCTCTACCCCACCTCAGAAAGGTGCCCTGTGCTCTCTGGGCCTGTCTGTGGACACACGGGCATTGGAAGTAGCCCTGACTGGCCTGGCTTCTGGTTTCTCTTAAGGGCCACTAGCTTTCCTTCTCAGGGCCTTCTAGTGTCCTTAGATTACAGATGAGGACAAGAGGACTTGCCTGCTTCAGACACTATTCCCCAGATGGCTTCTGGCAGGTCCATTCTCTTTCTGAATTTTACTTCTCTCTTCTACCATGTGGGTAGTTGGGATGAATTAGAGTGTGTGTTCCTATGATGATGCTTGACCCTGGTTGCATGTGAGGGCAAGAGGGGTTTCATCTCTGAGAACGTGCTTTGGCAAAAGATTGAGGTCTGGAAAATTGAGGAGAGGGAGAGGTTAATGATGAGAGTTTCCTAGGGGAGTTGGCCCTAGTGTTGGATCTTGAAGAGTGAGTAGGAATTAGAGGAAGGGGATGGGAACAAAGTTTAGAAGTAGGGGGGAGGATAGCATGGGTCCAGGGCAAGGTGTACATTAATGGTTTGCAGTGGAGGCCAGCTCCAGGCAAGGGGCCAGAGGGAAGGGGAGAGAGGCCTCATCCTCGGACAGAAACCCAGTGGCTGCTGTCTCAGGCCAGTGTGTTTCAGGTATCCTCTGCTGTGACAGCAGCCCCATGTCATAGGCTTGTGGTATTCTTATTTTCTTGATGAAGAAGCTAAGGCTCCAAGACCAGTTCCCAGCAGGTGAAAGCCCTATGGCAAGACCCATGTCTTTCATCCTTTGTCATGTGGCCTCCCATCAGGAATGAAGGAGCATTCTCTCCCAACTCCCTTGGGCAGTGTCCACATATCCTTTCCACTGAGGCCTGAACGGGTTGGTGGGGGCACTGGCAGGGGGCCTGACAGCAGGGAGGAGTTAGGCTCTGACAGTGGTGTTGGTTGTTTTAAAGGCTTGGCCACTGGAGAAGCAGATGAACTGTTGGGTGACATGGACCCACTCGAAATGGAGATTAAGTGGCTCCATTCTCCGATGATGAAAATAGCAGATGCCATGGAAAATAAAACCACTGTGTACAAGGTACCCATCCCCTTTCTTCATGGTAACCCTCTCCTCTACCCAGGGCTCTGGGGAGTAGTTGGTTCCTTCTGCCTGGCTTCTACAAGGTATGCCTGTAAGGGTGGGGAATGTAGGTCATTCATTCACTCCCCGTGGGCCCTGTGGGCATCAGGTGTGTGCATCCTTTACCAGGCAATGGCAGGTCCAAGGAGGAGGCATGCTCTCTCAAGTAGCTTTTCCATCCTGGCTCCAGCCTAGAAAACAGGTATCCCCGTTCAGTTGTTCAAGTTGCAAACCTAGGTACCCCTGACTCTTCCCTCCAGCTAGCATCCAGTATACCAGATGGTCAGTCAGCAAGTCCTGTGGCTTCTCCCTCCTATGTCTGTTGAGAAGCTATTAGCTTCTTATAGTCCCTGCCATTTCTATAAGCCTAGTCCTAGTTTCTAACCCTTTCTCACCTCAACATATGTGCCATGGTTTCTAATTGCACAGTCTGGCCATGTCATGGTTTCTAATTGCACAGTCTGGCCATGTCACCTTACCTGTCATGGCTCCCCAGTACCTCTGTGATCAAATCACGTCAGTATGCCTGCTTATGATTCCTGGAGGCTTTTTCAGCTGCTTCTGCCAGTCTCCCTATCTGTGCCCTTCAGGAGGTCACAGTTCAGTGGGTTTCACATACAGACCTCTGCACTGTTACAGGAGACACGCAGACTAGGGGTGAGGGCAGAGGCTGGGAAAGCATGGATCCAAGGGCCCTAACCTGTACTACTTGTGGGTCAGGGAAGTCTCCCTGAAGGCCTTGATCCTTGTGCTACTTCTTGGAGGCTGAGGAATTCTCTGGTTGAGTCAGGCAGCGGCCCGTGGCCAGAAGCTTGGATGGTGCTTATGCTGAGACCCAAAGAGGAGAGAGAGTGGTGTTTTGGGGAAACGTTTGTACTATGGGGTGGTTGGAGTGAGAGTGGAGGCAAGGAGAGATGAATCTGGAATCAGATCATAGCAGTCCTTGAGTTAGACCTTAAACCAGGGGTGTTAGGAAAACACTGACAATTGGTTGTTTTTTTCTGTCAAAGGGTTTTCTATTTTTTCCCCATTTTGTTTATTTAAAATGTTTTTCATATTTTATATTTTTTATAAAAAAAGATACCTTTTGGAGTCTGGGTGGCTCAGTTGTTGAGCATCTGCCTTTGGCTCAGGTCATGGTCCCAGGGTCCTGGGATCAAGCCCCGCATCGGCTCCCTGAAAAAAAAAAAAAAAGATACTTTTATTTATTTTTTGACTAGGTAGTATGTGTACGTGGTATAAAAT
Source organism: Mustela nigripes (assembly GCF_022355385.1). Lineage (NCBI taxonomy): Eukaryota > Metazoa > Chordata > Mammalia > Carnivora > Mustelidae > Mustela > Mustela nigripes. Next base: position 77,644,140 of record NC_081575.1, on the reverse strand, counting down.
TTAAAAGATACTAAAGTGGATACAGTGAAAAGTAACTTTGTCTCCTGCAGCTGTCTCCCAGCTGCCTTGTCCCCTCCTTGAAGGCACTCACTATTCACAGACTTGAATGTCTTTTTCATAGCTATTCTTTCTTTCATGCACATGCATGTATACTTATACAGAGATAGATCTATTTTAATTCAAATAATAGCATGCTAGTTGTATTCAGCACTTTGCTTATTTCACTTACAAATTTATCTTGTAGATTGTGCCCCATGATTACTGAAGAGCCATCCTTTATTTTTGATGGTTCCACAATATCTGGAAGGGTTTCTTAAGCAAGGAAATGACACAGTCATCATGTATTAGAACACATACTCAGGGGGCTCCTGGGTGGCTTAGTCAGTTAAGCATCTGCCTGTGGCTCAGGTCATGATCCTGGGGTCCTGGGATAGCGTTCTATATCAGGCTTCCTCTCCCTCTATCCTCCTCCCCCTCCCCCCAGACTCATGCTTGCTCTCTCTCTGCCTCTCAAATAAATAAATAAATAAATAAAATCTTAAAAAAAAAAAAAGGAACTTTCACTCTGGCAGCCACAGTAAAAATCAGGTTGGGAAGAAAGGGACTGGGGTGGAGGTGGGGGGGCGTAGGAAGGAAACTGTCACCCTATATTCTGTGCAAGATGATGAAGCCTGCAGTGTGGTGGTGACATGCCATTCTCATTCTCATAGTTTTCAAGATTCCCCTGGTACTTACAGGAAAACCAGTGTAAAGTTGTGTGCTTAAGTCTGTCTGGTAGTATTTCTCAGTGATCCCATAAGCCCCAGAGCATACCGTTTTTCCTTAGGGACCTAGAGTAGTTCCCCGCTCTATGCTATAGGTTCCAGACTCAGGTTCAGGGAACCTGAGCAGGGCCACTTCCTTGTACAACTCTGAGAGATAACCATTTAGGTGTGCCATATTGTGAATGGTGCTCTCTGCTGCAGCCCCAGAGTTGTATAGTGTGGTAGCCTTGCCTTTTCCCCATCATAGTGTAATGGGTAGTCATACATTAGTATAAGCCTCACTGCTAGGGTTCTTACTTATTCCTGTTTGCTAGCTCTGTGACCTTAGGTGCTTTGTTTGTCATAGCACTGTTGCAGGAGTAATGAGTTTGTATATGTGTCCATATATATGTGTACACACATGTATATGTGTGTACTATACACCGTGAACTTTCTGTCAATGTTTGCTTTTACCATCCATGTGTACCCACATGTACTCCAGCCAGACAGGCACCCTTTTGGATGCCCAGCTATTTTCTGTGCTTTTCCATTGTTCATGGTCAGGAATGACCTTCCCATCAGTAGAAGCATATTGATCACCGCCTTCTCTAAAACCTCTGCCACTTAACACTGTGTCTTTCTAGTGCGCACTTAACAAACTCTAACTTGGTTTGTGGTATTGGTTGGTTGTATCCTCTTTAGACTGGTTGCTTCTCAAAGATGGGACTGCATTTGACTCGTTTCTCCATTTCCCCACATAGAGCTGGGCACAGAATAGGCATCAGAAAATACTATCATGAGACACTACATCAAAAACTAATGATGCACTGTATGGTGACTAACATAACAATAAAATTATAAATAAGTAAATAAATTTACTCAATGAGAGAAAAATGGAAAATACTTTTAAATTGAGTAAGACTTTGTAGGGTCACTTGAGAAAAGGATAATACCAACCGTCATTGATCAAGTAACCCTGCTTCTTTACTTTATTCTTGCAAAAGCCATGTAAGCTACCCATTGTCTACCCCATTTGACAGATGAGCCAGCTACAGCTGAGAAATTAACTAAGCACCTTCTAGTTGGTTATGGATCCAGACTTGGAGCTTAGTTCTGTGTGGCTCTAGGCTTCCTATTCTTAACCAAACCTGTCTCCTCTGCAGAAGTCTTGGTGGTACTCTAGGGGCCCAGACCTAACTGTTGTCCACTCTCTCTCCAGATTGGAGATCTCACTGGGTATTGCACCAATCCGAACCGACATCAGATGGGGTGGGCGAAACGCAATGTGGATCACTACCCCAGGAAGAGTAGCACAGTGGACATTTGCCCTGTGGACCGCCGCCCAGTGCTGCAGAGGATCATGGAGACCGATCCCCTGCAGCAGGGCCAGGCTCTTGCTTCTGCCCTGAAGAATAAGAAGAAGATGCAGAAGCGTACCGGTGGGGACATCTGATCATACCCCTCCTTCTCATGCTCCAAAAAGCACCCACTTGGGCCCGATTAGGAGCTCCTGAATGTGTCCAGTGCCAGGCTAACCCTAGTTAAGGGCCAGGGATGGCTTAGGGGACTCACCTACTAGCATAGTGGTTCTCAGACTTTACTCATTATTAGAATTGCCTAGATGGCTTGTTAAAACACAGAGTTCTGAGCACCCCCCCCCCCCCCGAGTTTCTGATTTGAGTATGTTGGCCATTGGGCCCAAGAATTTGTGTTGCTAACTGGTTCCTGATTGATGCTGATTTGCTTTTCTGAGAACCATACTTGGAGAACCATTGGCCTAGTCTATGTGTCAAATAGCCACCATTTATTTCTTAGCTGCTTTCTCTGTGTTAGGAAGCTTATGGGTTCTATGTAATGTTTACTATATCCTTAGGTGATATACTCAAAATTCAAAAGGTACAAAGGGATATACAGCAAAATGTTTTTCTCCTTCCAATCTCCCAGTCATCTAGACCTCTTCACATAGTGACCAGTTAATTTCTTCTATCTCATTTCTGAGATAGGTACACAAGCAAATATCTCTATATCTATATTTTTTGTCCTCTGTTTCTATGCAAACACTAGTCACCTGAACATACAGTTTTGCCACATCATGTTTCCATTTAATGGCAGTTCACAAAAGAACTTCCTCCTTCATTTTAAGGTGGTCTGTTGTGTAGTTGGCTGAGTTAGGTCTTCATGTTCCACTAATCTTTAACTCAATGCAAGTATTATCCCCATTTGGTATGTGAGAAAACTGTGGCCCAGAGACATTAATTGACACACTCAAGGTGAAACAACTGCTATTTAATGGAGCCAAAATGTAAACGTAGGATTGACCACAGAAGTCCAATTCTTTGCCCTTGGCCTGGTTTCACAGTGAGTACTGGAAATCCAGAGATGAATTACCCTTGAACTCCTGGTCTTGCTATAAGAGAGTGAGGAGGAAATAAGAAAACAGACATTGGCAACACGGAGTATTCACAGACACAGAAAGCAGAGTGAGGAAACCTAACTCAGCCTGGTGAACCTAACCTGGATTGTGGTGGGGTAGGGGTGATCAGAGAGGGCTTCCTGGAGGAGGTTATGTCTGAGGGGAACCCTGAGGGACAGTAGGGTATGGCTAGAGGATGGGAGGTGAGCATTTAGGCTTAAAGTCCCTACTTCCATGCTGCCCCTTTGCTATGAGAGCTTTGAGGGTAATGACAAGAGTGCTAAGTTCAACGCAGTAAAAGAAAATTGCTGTTTGGATACTAGGAAGGGATAAAAATACTTGGAGACCAGTGAGTCTGACACTCTGATATAGAAGCTATATTGGGGTGAACATTTCACAGGTAGGCAGATGGGTCTACCTGTGAGATTGCATGCTGGCTGCCAATACCCCCCACCCAGTTGTTTTGTTGTTTGGTCTTGGGAGTAAGTGAGCCAGTTTGGGAGTTTGATATAGACCAGGGTAGCTCTAGGCCAGCTCCTGTGGGCGTTCTGTTGGCAAGCCAGCCACCAAGTGACTACCTGTATTTCTCCATCTGCAGATAAACTCGCCAGCAAGTTGTCTGATTCCATGATGTCTGTCCTCGACCTCTCTGGCAACACTGATGACTGATCGACTAGTCTCACCCCCTCTTGTCCCTCCAAGCACCAGTTCCAGTGGGATGGGGGAATACAGATGGAATGGTGTGCTTCTCCCTGAAATACCTGCATATTAAAAAAAACCTCTTCATCCACCATGCCCCTTCTCACTGTCCCTTTCATTGTTCAAAGAAAAAAAGAGTTCAGAGTCACTGGACTAGCAAACCCCGTATCCTTTATTTAACCCCTACTCTGTTTTACAAGAGAAATAAAATTACCGTCAGATCCCTGATGCTAACGATTTGTCCCTCATCCTGTAGGTTGGTCTGGTTTGAGGAGTAACTCTCACAAAACCGTCTTGGACAGTTAAATGTACAACTAGAGGCGAGGCTGCTGGTAGACCTGGGTGGGGGGATTCCCTGGGAGGGTGATTATTTATCAGTGTGCAACAGATCTCAGTGGCAAGACATTCCTGTGATGGTCTGTAGGCTATACATCTTCCACCAAGTCTGCAGGTCCCCATCTGGGTGGCAGTGATGGTAGGGGGAATAGTGATGAGCCTTGTCTCTAAAAGGGCCTGGGGCAGGGATAGAGGGAAGAAAACAAGCCTGGCTGGTTGTTGTAAGTGCTACCGTGTTTGCATGAAAGGAAAACAAGGTGTGTGTTGGTATTGTGGCTAGATGTGTTAGGGGCAAATCATACCTTGGGGCATTTTTAGGCACATTGGGTTGGAGGAGCCCTTGAACTGAAGCACTCTGGCTGGGCCCCACCCTTCCATGACCACTTCTCATCCAGGACCACTGTTTGAATTCCATGATTCAGAAGGGTTCTGGTACCATTTATTCACAGCCTACATCCTCAAGGGAGCTTCTATATTGGGGTGGGTTAGCTGAAACTGAGCACATTTGAAGGGAGTGGCTGTTAGATCACTTTACTCTTTCCCCCTACTCCAAACGTCCACATCATCTTACTCTTTACTCATGATGTCACTGCTAATTTACCTATTCAATTTTTAAAAAGACTTTATTTGTCAGAGAGAGAGCACAGGCACAAGCAGGGGGAGCGGCAAGCAAAGGAAGAAGCAGGTTCCCTGTTGAGCAAGGATCCCAATGCAGGACTGGATCCCAGGACTCTGGGATCATGACCTGAGCTAAAAGCAGATGCTTCTGTCTGAGCAACCCAGGTGTTCTACCTGTTCAAATTCTAAAATCAGAACCACATGATGGACTGGAGCACTTGGCTGCAGGCTGATTGGCAGGGAAGTGCAGCCCACTCCTGCATTCTATGGCAGCCAAAGAAGAGAATTAAGTACTACTTGAGCACAAATTGCACCAAACCCCAAAAACCTGTTAGCTCCTTTAACCCTCAATACAGTTCTCCCAGGGATTAGTCTCCCCATATGAAAGACAAACAGGCTCAGGAAGCTGTTTGGACATAACCAAAACATTAAATGTTGGTACCAGGATTGGAACCCAGATGTGATAAAAGCTATGTGCAGATTCTTTCCTCTGCATTGTACTGTCACCTTAACATTGATTAAGCACCTACTGTGTGCCAGCCTCTATTATCAAGCCCTTTAAATACACTCTTTTTTCAGTTTTTTTCGCATTTAATTTCATTTTATTGTCAACTAAATCCCTTAATTCTTATACTGCTATTCCCACACCTCCACTGTTCATGATGGTATAGTTTTCTTATTTTTTGAATTTTTTAAATTTATTTTTTTAGTGTTCCTAGATTCATTGATTATGCACCACACCCAGTGCTCCATGAAATACATGCCCTCCTTAATACCCACCATCAGGCTCACCCATGCCCCCACCCCCCCACCCCTCCAAAAACCCTTAGTTTGTTTCTTAGAGTCTATAGTCTCTCATGGTTCATCTCCCCCTCCTATTTCCCCTAATCCACTTTTCCTTTCCTGCTCCAAATGTCCTCCTGCTGTTCCTTACACTCCACAAATGAAATCCTATGATAATTGACTTTCTCTGCTTGACTTATTTCACTCAGCATAATCTCCTCCAGTCCCATCCATGTTGATACAAAAGTAGGGTATTCATCCTTTCTGATGGAGGCAAAATACTCCATTGTATATATGAACCATATCCTCTTTATCCACTCATCTGTTGAAGGGTATCTTGGCTCTTTCCACAGTTTGGCGATTGTGGCCATTGCTGCTATGAACATTGGTGTATAGATGGCCCTTCTCATTACATCTGTATCTTTGTATATACCCAGTAGTGCAATTGCGGGGTACTAGGGTAGCTCTATTTTTAATTTCTTAAGGAACCTCCACACTTTTCCAAATTGGCCACACCAACTTGCATTCCCACCAACAGTGTAAGAAGGTTCCCCTTACTCCACATCCTCTCCCAACACACGTTGTTTACTGTCTTGTTAATTTTTGTGATGCTAACTAGGGTAAGGTGGTATCTCAGTGTGGTTTTGATTTGAATTTCCCTGATGGCTAATGATGATGAACATTTTTTCATGTGTCAGATAGCCATTTGTATGTCTTCTTTGGAGAAGTGTCTGTTCATGTCTTCTGCCCATTTTTTGATGTGATTATTTGTTTTTTGCGTGTTGAATTTGAGGAGTTCTTTATAGATCTTGAATATCAGCCTTTAGTCTCTAGAGTCATTTGTGAATATCTTCTCCCATTCCGTGGGTTGCCTCTTTGTTTTGTTGAGTGTTTCCTTTGCTGTGAAGCAGCTTTTGATCTTGATGACATCCCATTTTTGCTTTTGTTTCCTTTGCCTTTGGAGACACTTTTTTTTTTTAAGATTTTATTTATTTGACAGAGAGAGATCACAAGTAGGCAGAGAGGCGGGGAGAGGGAGAAGCAGGCTCCCTGCTGAGCAGACAGCCTGATATGGGGATCGATACCAGGACCCTGAGACCATGACCTGAGCAGAAGGCAGAGGCTTTAACCCACTGAGCCACCCAGGCGCCCCTGGAGACATATCTTGAAAGAAGTTGCTGTGACTGATGTCAGAGAGGTTACTGCCTATGTTCTCCTCTAGGATTTCAATAGATTCCTGCCTCATGTTGAGGTCTTTTACCCTTTTTGAGTTTATCTTTGTGTATGGTGTAAGAGAATGGTCTAGTTTCATTCTTCTATACATAGCTGTCCAATTTTCCCAGCACCATTTATTGAATCTGAGAGTGTCTTTTTTCCACTGTATATTTTTTCCTGCTTTGTCGAAGATTATTTGACCGTAGAGTTGAGGGTCCAAATCTGGACTCTATACTCTGTTCCACTGCTCTATGTATCTGTTTTTGTGCCAGTACCATGCTGTCTTGGTCAAGATCACAGCTTTGTTGTGAAGCTTGAAATCAAGCAATGTGATGCCCCCAGTTTTGTTTTTCTTTTTCAACACTTCCTTAGCAATTCAGGATCTTTTCTGGTTCCATACAAATTTTAGGATTGTTTGTTCCACCACTTTGAAGAATGCCGGTGGAATTTTGATCAGGATAGCATTGAAAGTGTAGATTGCTCTGGGCAGTATAGACATTTTAACAATGTTTATTCTTCTGATCCAGGACTATGGAATGCTTTTCCATCTTTTTGTGTCCTCTTCAATTTCTTTTCATAAGTGTTCTGTAGTTCCTCGAGTACAGATCCTTTATCTCTTTGGTTAGGTTTATTCGCAGGTATCTTATGGTTCTTGGTGCCATAGTAAATGGAATCGATTCTCTAAATACCCTTTCTGTATTTTCATTGTTAATGTATAAGAAAGCAACTGATTTCTGTGCATTGATTTTATATCCTGCCACACTACTGAATTGCTGTATGAGTTATAGTAGTTTGGGGGTGGAGTATTTTGGGTTTTCCATATAAAGTATCATGTTGTCTGCGAAGAGAGAGAGTTTTACTTCTTCACCAATTTGAATACCTTTTATTTATTTATTTATTTTTTGTTGTTGTTGTCTGATTGCTGTTGCTAGGACTTCTAGTACAATGTTGAACAACAGTGGTGAATGGTGCAGGGTTGCAGACTGGACAAAACAAGAGGATCTGTCCATATGCTTTCTATAAGAGACACATTTGGAACCCAAAGATACATCCAGAGTGAAAGTGAAGGGATGGAGAATCATCTTTCATGCCAGTGGGCCTCAAAAGAAAGCTGGGGTAGCAATTCTCGTATCGGATAAATTAGATTTTAAGCTAAAGGGGCACCTGGGTGGCTCAGTGGGTTAAAGCCTCTGCCTTTGGCTCAGATCATGATCCCAGGGTCCTGGGATTGAGCCCCACATCTGGCTCTCTGCTCGGCACGAAGCCTGCTTCCCTTCCTCTCTTCCTACCTGCCTCTCTGCCTACTTGTGATCTCTGTCTGTCAAATAAATAAATAAAGTCTTTAAAAAAGATTTTAAGCTAAAGACTGTGGTCAGAGATACAGGAGGGCATTACATCATTCTTAAAGGATCTATCCACCAAGAAGATCTAACAATTGTAAATATGTCCTCAATATGGGAGCAGCCAACTACATAAGCTAACTGTTAATCAAAATAAAGAGTCATATTGATATGAATTCATTAATTGTGGGGGATCTTAACATGCCAGTCTCAGTAATAGATCATTGAAGCAGAAAATCAATAAAGAAACAAGAGCTTTGAATGACATATTGGAGCAGATGTACCTCATACATATTTACAGAACATTCCACCCTAAAACAACAATACTCATTCTTCTCGAGTGCACATGGAACTGTCTCCAGAATAGACCACATACTAGGTCACAAATCAAGGCTCAACTGATACCAAAATATTGAGATTATTCTCTGGGCATTCTCAGAGCACAATGCTTTGAAACTGGAACTCAACCACAAGAGAAAGTTTGGAAGGAATTCAAACACTTGGAAGCTAAAGACCATCCTGCTCAAGAATGTTTGGATCAACCAGGAAATCAAAGAACTTAAACAATTCATGGAAACCAATAAGAATGAAGATACATTGGTCCAAAACGTATGGGATATAGCAAGGGTGGTCCTAACGGGGAAATACATAGCCATCCAATCCTCGCTCAAAAAAATTGAAAAATCCCGAATACAACAACTCTCTTTATACCTTAAAGGACTGAAAAATCAATGACAAATTTAGCCAACCCCACACACAAGAAGGGAAATAATCAAGATCAGAGTATAGATCAATGAGTTAGAAACTTGAGATACAGTAGAACACATCGATGAAACTAGAAGCTGGTTCTTTGAAAGAATCAGTAAGATCGATAAAACACTGGCCAAACTAATCCAAAAGAAAAGAGAGAGGACCCAAATTAATAAAATTATGAATGAAAGGGCAGAGATCACCACCAACACCAAGGAAATAGAAACAATCATCAGAAATTATTATCAACAGTTTTATGCCAATAAGTTAAGCAACCTAGAAGAAATGGATGCATTCCTGGGAACCTATAAACTTCCAAGACTGAAACGCAAAGAAATTGACAACCTGAATAGGCCAATATCTAGTAACAAGATTGAAGACATGATAAAAAACCTCCCAAAAAACAAGAGCCCAGGATCTGATGGATTCAGATGTTTGAATGTTTCCTTTGAAACATTCAAAGAAGAAATAATACCTATTCTCCCAAAGCTGTTTCAAAGAAACAGAAACAGAAGGAAAACTTCTGTACTCTTTTTATGAAGACAGCATTACCCTGGTCCCCAAACCAGGCAAAGACCCCATCAAAAAGGAGAATTTCAGACCATTATCCCTGATGAATATGGATGCCAAGATTCTCAACAGGATCCTAGCTAATAGGATCCAACAGTACATTAAAAAGATTATCCACCATGACCAGGTGGGTTTTATCCCTGGGATGCAAGGGTGGTTCAACATTCTCAAATCAATCAATGTGATAGAACAAATCAATAAGAGAGGAGAACCACCTGGTCCTCTCAACTAATGCAGAAAAAGCATTTTGGGTATCTCTTATATAAGTTTTATGTGTCCTGCTGTTGTGTTTGAACCATGTTTCCCTTCAGTTTAGTTGCCTGACATGTTCTTCTTTGAGTGTTGTGAGCAGGCTTTGGTCCTTGTGCAGTTAAGGGCCCAGTGTGGGGCCACCTTGGACTTGTAGTTGGGTCAGACCAGATGCCTGCCCTCAACCCATTTATTAGGATTGCAGTTGGGTTGAACTGCAGGGTCATTTTTCCGTGTTGGCCCCTGAGATGATTTTGTTGGTTGGAGAGGGAATGTGGTCAGACCTGATATCTGCCTCCAGTCTGTCAGTGCTGTGGTAACCCTGAATTATAGGGCTCTCTCCTCGTGTTGGTTCTGTGCGGTTTTATTTGGTGGGTGGGGTCAGCAGTTAGATCAGATGTCTTCCCCTAGCTCACTGATGGGGCTGCAGGTGAACGTATGTGTGGTTATCTTCCTTTCCTCCAGGGGCAAGAGTGAAATTACAATTGTACTGATCACTGTTGGGGCTGCTTGCAGAATGAAGCTTTTGAGGGACTTTTGAGGGACTCCTGTTGAATGGGGTGGGTTGGATACAGAAGATTAAGCAGGAAAACATGGGAGCAAGGTGTGCTATATTAGCAAGCTTTATTGAAAATGTTTGTGGTGTGTACCATAGGTGTTCCGGTATCTAAGCTGAGGGTAGGAGGAGAAATGATACCCTCTAGGTCTTTTGTTTTTGGAGACATTTCCTAAAGATCCCTGCCCCTCCAGTGCATATTATGATATTAGTAAATAGATATCATTCTCATGTGCCCCAGGTGCTTTTCAACCTTCTGCTTCTCTGCTGTGTCTTGGTGGGGATGAATGTTATCCCACCTCTTTAGGTTGGGACACTCAGTTCCATATTGTCCTCTGGCTCTCCTGGGGTCAAACTTGATAATATTTAATGTTCCTGGTGTTATGCTCCACTAACTGTAAAAATCATGGTATTAAAGTCCTCTAGTTTTCAATGACAAATGTTATGGGGACTCATCTTCCCAGTGCAGGTACACCATGTCTAGGGGTCCTGGTGTGGGGTCTGTAATTCTCCCTTCTCCATGCTTGTGGTGTCCCTCTCATTCGTGGTTAGTTTTGGCTGTAGTTTGGTTCCCAACTGGGACTCTGTCCTTGCTACCATTTTCAATGTGACCTCTTCTCTATGATTAACCATGAAGAATCTATTCAGCCAGACTTTGGTTCATTTTCTGTGTTAGTTGTACTTATGTGGCTGTTATCTAGATGTGGTGAGCTTAGGGTCATCATCCTCTGCTACCTTCCCAGACTCCCTCTTATTATATCTTCTTGATAAATTTATTTTTTAATCAATATATATTGTTCTTCTTTGCCTCTTATAAGTTTTTAAATTTAAATTCAATTTAGTATACACACACACATTATTACTAGTTTCAGGGGTAGAATTTAGTGATTCTTCAGTTGCATATAACACCTAGTGCTCATTACATCTCCTTAATGTCCATCACCCAGTTACCTCCCCTCCAAGAACCCTCAGTTTGTTTCCTAGAGTTCATTGTCACTTTTGGTTTGTCTCCCTCTCTGTTTTCATTTCATTTCATTTTATTTTTCTTTCCATTACCCTATGTTCATCTGTTTCATCTTTTAAATTCTACATATGAGTGAAATCATAGGTATTTGTGTTTCTCTGACTGACTTATTTCACTTAGAAGAGTACCCTCTAGTTCCATCCATATCCTTCCAAATGGCAAGATTTCATTCCTTTTGATAGCTGAGTAGTACTCCATTGTTTATCTATATGTACCACGATGTTATCCATTTATCTGCCAATGGATGTCTGGACTGATTCCACAGTTTGGCTCTTGTGGACATTGCTGTTATAAACATTGAAGTGCATGTGCCCCTTTGAATCACAATTTCTGTATCTTTTGAATAAATAACTAGAAGTGCAATTGCTAGGTCATAGGGTCTTTTTTACTTTTTGAGGTACTTCCATACTATTTTCTACAGTGGCTGCATCACTTTGCATTCCTACCATCAGTGTAAGAGTGTTCCCCTTTCTCCATATCCTCACCAACATCTGTTGTTTCCTGTGTGGTTAATTTTAGCCATTCTAATGGGTATGTGGTGGTATCTCATTGTGGTTTTGATATATATTTCCTTGATGCCAATGATGGTGAGTATTTTTTTCATGTGTCTGTTGGCCATTTGTATGTCTTCTTTGAGGAAATGTCTGTTCATGTCTTCCACCCATTTCTTGACTGGACTTTTTGTTATTTGAATATTGAGTTCAATAAGTTCTTTATAAGTTTTGGATACTAGTCCCTTATATGATTTATCATTTGCAAGTATCTTCTCCCATTCCTTAGGTTGCCTTTTAGTATTGTTGGCTTCCTTTGCCATGCAGAAGAATTTCATCTTTTTTTTTTTTTTTAATTTTTTCAGTGTTCCAAGATTCATTGATGAGGGCCCAATAATTCATTTTTGCTCTTGTTTCTTTTGCCTTTAGAGATGTGCCTAGCAAGAAGTTGCTGCAGCTGAGGCCAAAGAGTTGCCGCCTGTGTTCTCCTCTAGCATTTTGGTGGATTCCTGTCTCACATTGAGGTCTTTCATCCATTTTGAATTTATTTTTGTGTATGGTCTAAGAAAGTGGTCCAATTGCATTGTTTTGCGTGTGGCTGTCCAATTTTCCCAACACCATTTGTTGAAAAGACTTTTTCTGTTGGATATTTTTTACTACTTTGTCAAAGATTAGTTGACCATAGAGTTGAGGATCCATTTCTGGGTTCTCTATTCTGTTCCATTGATCTATGTGTCTGTTTTTGTGCCAGTACCTTACTGTCTTGATTATAGCTTTGTAATAGACCTTGAAGCCCAGAATTGTGATGTCTCCAGATTTGGTTTTCTTTTTCAACATTCCTTTGTCTATTTGGGGTCTTTTCTGAATCCATACAAATTTCAAGATTATTTGTTCTAGCTCTGTAAAAAATACTGACAGTATTTTTATGGGATTTCATAGAATGTATAGATTGCTTTGGGTAGCATAGATATTTTAAAAATATTTTTTCTTCTATTCCAAGATCATGGAATGTTTTTCTATTTTTGTGTGTCTTCCTCACTTTCTTCCATAAGTGTTCTATAGTTTTCAGAGTACAGATCCTTTACCTCTTTGGTTAGGTTTTTTTCTTAGGTATCTTATGGGTTTTGGTATAATTATAACTGGGATCAATTCCTTGATTTCTCTTTCTTCTGTTTCATTATTAGTGTATAGAAATGCAACTGCCTTCTCAGCACTGATTTTATATCATGTGAATTGCGGAATTCATGTTATTACTTGTTTTGGTCTCCATGGGTTCTTGTTGAAAAATCAGCTGTTAAACTTCTGAGAATTCATTTTATGTGACTAGTCTTACTGCTTTCAAGATTCTGTTTTTGTCTTTCAGCAATTTGATTATAATGTATTTTGGTGTCAATATCTTTGGATGGGTCTTATTGGAGTTAGAGCTTCTTAAATTCATAGATTCATGTCTTTCCTGAAGTTTGGGAAGTTTTTGGTCATCATTCCTTCAAATATTCTTTTTTTTTCTCTCTTCTTCTGAGATTCCTATGTCTATGTAAATCAGATTATTGGTGAGACTTTTCTTGTTTCTTGAGAAAGGCTTGTATCGCTATATATTTTCCTCTCAGGATGGCCTTTGCTGTGTCCCACAGATTTTGAACTGTTGTGTTTTCACTATCATTTGTTTCCTTGATATTTTTCAATTCTTCCTTAATTACCTAGTTGACACATTCATTCTTTAGAAGGATGTTCTTTAGTCTCCATGTGTTTGGGTTCTTTCCAACTTTCCTCTTGTGATTGTGTTCTAGCTTCAGAGCATTGTGGTCTGAACATATGCAGAGAATGATCCTAATCTTTTGATACCGGTTGGGACCTGATTTATGACCCAGGATGTAATCTATTCTGGAGAATGTTCCATGTGTACTCCAGAAGAATGTATATTCTGTTGCTTTGCGATGGAATGTTCTGAATATATCTGTGATGTCCATCTGGTCCAGTGTATCATTTAAAGCCTTTATTTCCTTGTTGATCTTTTGCTTGGATGATCTGTCCTTTTCAGTGAGGGGGGCGTTAAAGTCCCCTACTATTATTGTAGTATTGTTGATGTGTTTCTTTGATTTTGTTATTAATTGGTTTATATAATTGGCTGCTCCCATGGTAGGGGCATAGATATTTAAACTTGTTAGATCTTCTTGTTGGGCAGACCCTTTGAGTATGATATAGTGTCCTTCCTCATCTCTTATTATAGTCTTTGGCTTAAAATGTAATTGATCTGATGTGAGGATTGCCACCCCAGCTTTCTTTTGATGTCCATTAGCATGGTAAAATGCCCCCCCACCCCGGATTTACATCTGGAGGTGTCTTTGGGTCTAAGATGAGTTTCTTGTAGAGAACATATTGATGGGTCTTTTTTTTAAATCCATTATGATACTCTGTGTCTTTTGACTGGGGCATTTAACCCATTTACATTAAGGGTAACTATTGAGACAGATGAATTTAGTGCCATTGTATTGCCTGTAGGGTGACTGTTTCTGTATATTGTCTCTGTTCCTTTCTGATCTTCTACTTTTAGGGTTTCTCTTTGCTTAGAGCACCCCTTTCAGTATTTCCTGTAGAGCTGGTTTGGTGTTTACAAATTCTTTTAGTTTTTGTTTGTCCTGAAATAAAAATTTCTCCTTCTATTTTCAATGATAGCCTAGCTGGATCTAGTATTCTTGGCTGCATGTTTTTGTCGTTTAGTCCTCTGAATATATCATGCCAGTTCTTTCTGGCCTGCCAGGTCTCTGTGGATAAGTCCACTGCCAATCTAATATTTTTACCATTGTATGTTACAGACTTCTTGTCCCGGGCTGCTTTCAGTATTTTCTCTTTGTCACTAAGACTTGTAAATTTTTCTTTTATATGACAGGGTATGGACCATTCTTATTGATTTTGGGGGGGGGGGTCTCTGCTTCCTGGAGTTTGATGATTGTTCCCTTTGCCATATTAGGGAACTTCTCTACAATAATTCACTCCAATATGTCTTCTGTTCCCCTCTTTCTTCCTCTTCTGAAATCTCAATTATTCTAATGTTTTGTCTTATGGTATCACTTATCTCTTGAATTTTTCCCTCGTGGTCCAGTAGTTGTTTGTCTCTCTCTCTTTTTAAAATTAATTAATTTATTTTTAAAAATGATTTTATTTATTTATTTG